>NC_073734.1:15143228-15203228 GCF_023634155.1 Falco peregrinus
ATGGTTGTGGCTAATAGTCAGCCAAAAATAATAATGCATTAGTGTTCAGAAATGCCATCTACATTTGCAATTTTTAAAAAAAGGTTAAAATATAATACTAGACAGATACAGGATAGAACCATTACATACTTTTGAGGTACTGCAGATGAGAGACTTGATAGTACTTGACTGAGAAGGATTATATCAACTTATATATTATATAATGTGGCATTTTGTTTCAAGTATTTAGTATTTTAGAGTTTCCTTGCTGTTACGGAACTTGCTCTTCAGCTCTATCATAGTATTTCCTTTTATGTTTGCTGATGTCCAGTTTTATTTCATAGAAATAGCTTATTGAGTAAAGCATAATTGTGCTTTGTAAAATACTCATCTTGTATCACTTCTTTTAGAGATCAGACATTTCCTTTTCCCATAAGGTCTAAAGATCTGTAAGTTGACATAATTCTGCACAAATCACTCTGGTAGTGTAACTTAGACTGTCCAAATCCCCCTTGGACTGTGGCCTCTGTAACTGTGCCATCACTCACTTAACTTCACCTTATCTTTAAATAAGTTTAACCAGAAGGGACTTGTTCAACTCACCACCTCTTGAGTAATGTGAATTATTTATATGATCTTCATATGTGTTCGTTAAGCTATATACAGTAAGCCTAAGTGTAACTGTTTATTCTGTTCATCCATAAGTGTGCTACCCCAAGCTTTGAACTCAGGCTAACCACAATAAAAATTTCTTGGTTATTTTGCTGTTCTTTGATGGAAATCGACATAATTTTTTCATGTTGTACAATGGCAGCAGTGTTGTCTCAGAAGGGCACATTACCACGGGAATGCATAAAGAAACATTTTGCGTGTTCAGTGTTGTTGTGTTGCTGCTTTCCAGACTACCTTCCCCTAGCGCTTTGCAGAGCTGAATGTACAGGAACCTGTATACTGCCGCGCCTCACAATGTAAATGTGCCACTGTAATGGCTACTGTGGAAGTGATGGTGAGAATAGTTCCTTTTTATCAATTCACTACTTTGCTTTAGCAGCTATTAAGTGCTCTTTGCCTGTAGAGGAATGTTTAACATTGTGAAATAAGAATTTTGTAAAGCAGTCCTGTTAGCTACTTAAAAGGACCTCAGTTAAAATGGAGATAACCTAAAACACACACACTGAAATGCATTACTAAAATGGATTCTCCAAAAAAGACCAACTAGTGAAAACTGCATTGAAGGCGCCACATATTTATAGGTGATGCTAGAGAGCTATACATGTGGTCTGTTTAGAGGCAATATTTTTGGTGGAAGACAATTGTGTCAGTACTAGTCTAAAATCTTTAAAAGGGGATGGAAACAGTAATTTTTCTAACTTATACTAGTAAGCTTTGGGTTTCATTCGTACTTCTGCTTTTTATTTGAAATTTGTCCAGAATGGCAGTGTTTACACATGTCCTGTTAGAAGTAATGCCAGAGGAACCTCAAAGGCATGAGTCTTGTTCCATTCTTCTTTGGTTGATCGTCCTCAAACATATAATATTTTAACACCTCCATAGATCATAGGTTGAATACAGTCTACAGAATCAAACATTGTACCTCTTTCAGTATTAAGTGTGCTCAGCTCAGAACTTGCTTAATTCATAGCTTTGAGGCAGCCACGAAACTAGGTAGGCACATTGTTAGAACAGCTTTCATTTTTCCAAAATAAGAGAATTTTATTCTGTTGGTTTTTTTTTTTCAGAATTGAAAGATATTTTTTTTTCTGTTCTCTGTTGGGGTTTTTTTGTTTGGGTTTTTTTTTGGTTTTTGTTTTGTTTTGTTTTGTTTTGTTTTTAAATTTTACCAGAACTAAGGGTTGGAGTTGTTTTTTTCTTGGGATTTTCCCTCTTGCCCTGTTTTCTCTGTAATGCTTGTACCTTCTCATGTATGGTAGGTCTCCTCCTTGGCAAAGCAGCTTTATATGTTTCATGGTTTTCTGCTCTTCTGAACTCTTCTTGTGTGCTGCGAAGAGCACATAGCTTTGGAGGATCTGCAAAAGACATGGAGTTTCATGCATCCCTCTCTGAGGTCTATTTCTGACAGTCCCTTGAAACCAATACAAAACTCTCCTTAATTATAATAGGACAGGTTTCTGTCTGCTTTCAGTCAATAAAGCTTTGTTCTGCCTCAGGGATTTTACTTGTACCTGATTATATAATGGAGGATAGAAGAAGCAGGCAATAGTAATTTTAATCCCTGACTATCTTTCATTCAAATAAAAGGTGCAGAGACTGACTGAAAGGAAGAAATGTTAATATGGTACTACTAAAGGAAACATTCCAAACTGAGAAGTTCTGTTGGGTGGGACACTGAGCTCCCCCTCTGTTTTCCCTTTTTCAGATGTTTTGGGGTCTGATATCGGACAAAAAGACAGTGTGTTTTAAATGGTAGCCCCCCTCTATTCAGAAAGCTGCAGTAACGCCTGGGGTGCCGCTCTGAGGTGGAGGCTGTCAGTTCCCACAGCGAGTACTGCTCGCACCAGCTCAGCCCTCCTGGTGCACGGACCAGGCATCCTGAAAGCTGGGAAATGTAAAGGTCAAGCAAACAGCTGTCTACTGAGTTGAGTGATATGTGGAAGTGGAGAAGGTTTGGATCAGACTGGACTTTCTACCTTTTCAGGCTCCGGAAAAGGATCGCTTTTGGTAATTCAAACACTGCCTCCGTAGTGAATGATACAGCAAATGGCTCGTGATGGGAATTCAATCAGGTGAAACAGAGGGGAGGGTATGACTGGCCCAAACTGGAAAACTGGTTAAAAAAGCCCACAAAACCAAACCACTCAATACTATATTGAAGCAAGCCTGGGTTTTGTGATCCCTATTTTTCACTTTATAGCTTTCCTGGGGTATTTAGTTCTAGACTTGGAAGCTTGAGGTTTCCTTCTCATGTACGGTAGGTCTCCTCCTTGACCTTGGCAGTGTTGAAAAGCTGAGAGATGTATATATAAAGTTTTAAACACAGCATGGTAATTTTTCTGTTGTTAACACAGAGTATATCTTTTAAATTTTTGATAGTCCTAAAAATAATGAAAATTAGGAAACATTCTAGACTTTAAAAAGACCAAACCAACAAGCAAAAAAACAACTGTTCCAGAAGCCAGTGTCTGGAGAAAACAATTCTAGCTCTGCATTCTGTGATGGTTGACCCATTGTCAGATCTGAGTCTAAAAATTAAGATAAAAAGGGGTATAATAGGGTGGAAGGGGAACTACATTAAAATATCAATGTTTATATTTTTATTGTACAGCTCTAAAAAGAAGGTTTTATTGCTTACAAAGAAATTAATTTCTCAAGGTACCCAACTCACAAACTGATAACAACAGATCAGCTTTACAGTGCTCCTCAAGACTCAATTCTGCAACCCCTAGCTCAGAGCAGAGAGTGGGAAACCAGGAGCAATAAAGTGGCAAAAGCATTATCCTTATGTTTTGTATCTGGGTCATCTTAATTGATCCCAGCAGACTTTGTCATTTCTGGACTACCTTAATCAACCCACCTACACCCTCACCTGGAGGAACTTGTCTCTTTTCCTAGCAGCTGAGGCAATACCTTTGGGGAATAAAAGGTTTCCTCTATTACTCCAGGGAAGATTTTTAACCTCATCATTGCCGTATACATTGCTGGGCAGTCACCATCACAAACAAATGACAAACCAATACTTATACCTTCCAACCCACCATATGTTGATTTTTACTTCCAGAAAGGAAGTTGTGTATTCTACAGCTGGAATAGACATTTTCAATAGCTATATATTTAATTGGTTTCCTTACTGTTTCATGCACTTAGCTTAGTCTTTACTGTCTTTTGGAAAAATTTGGTTAGCAAGAGCAATAACTACGATGCCTTTAAAATATGTACAGTTTTAGAATATGGACCACTGGTCTGAATTGATTGAGCTTTTGCTGAAACAGACAAAGAATCACTCTTAACCTGAATAGTAAATGTTGAGATGAGGCAAAATTTTGTCAAGTTGTTGCTGTAGAACTTGTTTGTGTGTGAAGTTATGTATTTCCAGGTGGCAGAAATACTGCAAAAAATTCTAAAGCCTTTTAAAAAGTATAGTATCTTCTGCAGCAATTTAGCTAAGTACCTGAAACCAGGAATTATTAAAACGTCTTTAAGAAAGACCACTTGTGTATAATTTTTACCTTCAGGTCTGGGTGTTTAAGTAAAATTCAGATGAGTTGTATCTAAACTTGTAGGTGCTTACACACTTTTCCAAACATTTTTAGTTTTATTATTTGAAAATGCCTTACCATTTTCTTTTCATAATAATCCATATTGTTTAGTGGCTCCAAATGGCCATGAAAAATTTATTTATTTGCTTTGCACAGCTGTACTTTTCTTTTGTATTTCACATTACATAACAATCTTATAAGATTTTTTACATCTGTGTATATACCTAGATGACATGATGACAATATCCTCTTTAACTCTCTTAACTTTGTTTTCCTCTCAGACTAATTTGGAAATGCCAAAAAGTGATTACCACCCAAAAAAAATTTGCTGCTCTAAATGTGAGCCTTGTTTCACCCCTTTCTGTTGTCTTTCCTTATCTATTGCATCTATTCTTCAAATATCAGAATACAAATGCATTAACATTCAGATTACATCGTGCTGAAGTCAGAGCATTTGAATAATTCCAAATTAAAGATAGTGACTTATCATGTCCTTAGTCTCGTGGTCCTCAAATACTAACTTGTTCAACTGTCATGATATAACACATACTACAGGCTGGACTTAAATATTAAATATTTTAAAAGTCTATAGTGGTAGTGTTCTGAGTATTACACTGTTCTTGCGTTCATCTTTTTTTTGTTTTGTTTTGTTTTTTTTAATCAGTGGAGCTAGCAGTGAAACCAAAGACCAAGAAAAGCAGTATCTCACATGCAACATGCAAAAGTATGATACACTTTCCACTAAAACCAGTCTTACTCTTTGGGGCTTTTTTGTTTTTTCCTTCAGGTGTTCACTTATCTCCAGAGGACTCCTGTACAAGCTGTTATAGAATCATAGAATCATTTAGGTTGGAAAAGACCTTTAAAATCATCTACTCCAGCCGTTAACCTAGCACTGCCGAGTCCACCAATAAACCGTGTCCCTGAATGCCGCATCTACAGGTCTTTTAAATACCTCCAGGGATGATGACTTGAGACTTCAGCAGCAGATCTGCATTATTCCATCAAGTTACTTAGACAGTTGGGTTAGTTTATATCATATTAAATTGTGTTTGTATAGCTGATTAACAGAGGACAGTATAGAAGGTAGTCTGTTCTAGCAAATGGTCTCAGAACCTGTTTAGAACTATAAAATCTCTACAGCCCAATGTGAAAAAAAGGGATTGGTTTAAAGCATTTAAGAGAAGTATGTTCATGATTATTCTGTGTCCGTCATAGAATAGCAAGATGCTCTTGTTTGCTTTCTCCTAATGTCCACCAATAGAGTAGGTCTTCAAACCTCTTCATTCAAGTCCTATCCATGCTAACACTGGGAATATGTGCCAAACTGTAAATGCTGCTTGCCCTACTTTTTTTTTTTTTTTTTTTCATTTTTTAATGGCAATTGATAAGCAATTCTTATGGGAAGATACTATATTTTACTCCAGATTTAACTTTCTAAAGGGTTTTCCATTTCCTTTTCTTTTCAACATATGTTTAAAATATCCTATCCAGAAATTATCTGGTACTGCTGGTATTTCATTCTACTGAACTACTGTTTTCATTTTGAGGGTCGTCTTTTCCTTTCTCTTGAAATAAGACCTAGACTAAATACCAAAATTCTTTCTCTGCATATTATGGCTGAGTGCACTAAAATATAAAAACCTTGATTTAAGTATTTTTGTATTCAGAGATCATAGGCAGGTGTTCATTTGAAGGTTCAGTGGCATTTTGAAATGAGAACATCATATATAAAGATGTTGGAGATGCAGCCTCCCACAGTGAGGTTGAAAGATGAAGAACAGAATGAATAGAAGAGTTTCTAGGTTCCAAGGAATTTTAACATTTCATTACTTTAGATTACATATAATTTTCCAATATTTTGTATTATAAAATTTGAATGTATTGGTTAAAATTACTTCATGCCTGATATCAATTTAGTCTTATTCATTATCTCCTTTAAATAAAAGCTTAAAAATAGCTGGTTGCAGTAAGTGAGCAATTTTCTCATAGATGCAGATTCTTCAACATTTCTGAAGTGAACTTGCTGTAAATGAAAACAGAAAGACTAGGAGGTAGCAGTCCCTCAGCATATCTTGAGTAATCTAGTATTATATGAATAAAAGTAGTTACAGTTTTTACTATGCTTTGTTGCAATTTATACTGTATTTACTGTGTTCAAGATTTTCATAACCCTACAATTAAAGCTTTTGCTTGCTAACCAAGCAATTCTGACTTCCTTTGTCTAATGACAATGATCGTGGTATTATTTGGTATATATAGTCAGTCCTCTGATCAGTGTTCATATGTCTTCAGTAATCTAATAAAACTGCGTGATAGAACTGTGGTTGCCTGAGGTAGGACTGGATTTTGAGCACAGGTGGAAGTATCTCTATATTTGTTCTAGTAGCTATCTTGAGTCACCAGTGACCTCATCAGCCACATCTCTTCTTAAAATTTGTGTCCATTTCCATTTCTCACTTCTGTGACACAGTTGTAACCTGGCTGTAAGCAAATGAGACATGAAATTAATATCTCAAGTTTTTAAAAACATCCTATTAAAACACATACCACATTTTCTACCTTTGTACTAGTGTTTTAAAATTGTAATACCTATGCTCTTTAAAAGTTAGAAAGCAACTTCCATGTTTTTTCTAGATATCTAAATTAAGTAAATATTAAGTAAATATATGAATTCTTAGAGCTAATTATCATATAATCATATATCCAAAATAGAAATATATCCAATTGAAAATACCATGTAAATAACTACCTGCATTTATTTAAGACAAATACATCCATTGTTTACTATGTAACCCTTTTTGTATTTGAAAAAGCTTGTAAAACAATTAGTTACCCCCACAGGTGCATCCCTTCTGACAGTGGAATTAAATATTGCAGTTGATTTATGTCACTATTCCTATTTCTCAGGCTATTTCAGGTTGTTTCCTAACGCTTGAGAGAAACTTTCTGTTCTAGATACACCAGAATACCACCCCTTGTCTATTGCAAGAGAGGGCTTGGAGCTGAATGGAGGAGCAAAAGGGGGGAAGGAGGTCTCGGAGGACAGAACTGCCTTCCACTTTCTTTCACACCTGCTGGGGAAAAAATGAGCTATCCTGTGAAGGATATCAGGCAGAGCTTCCTTCTGTTAATACGGTGAAGCACTGGAAGAGGGCCCCTAGAAAGCACTTACATTTGTCTCATTCCAAAGAGATTTTAAGAACAGGTTCAGTAACGTCTATCTCAGTAAGGAGTAGAGGTGAGATCCTCCCCACAGTGCAGATGGCTGAATAGAGAGAAGCCCCTTAGAAATAATGGTCCTTTTGACACAGTGAGGAATTTGGTGTCTGGTAATACATGAGAAAGTTTAGAAGTTTATATTAATCCGTCAGTTCAAAAATGTTTGGGAAGCCTTGCTCGAGATCATCCTTCCAACTTACCTTTCCAGCCACCTTTTGACCCCTGCCTGGCCTGCTTCAGATTTACAGTGGCACTAGTGTGAGACACCAGCCATGCTCATACAGAGAGCGCTGATCCTTTCCTTTACTCTTTAAGAGCAGACTTATTTTCTTGGTGGAAGCAGAGTCTGGATAGACGGACTCTGCTTTCCCAGATGAAAGGTGGGTGAGAAATAGAGGAGCTTTCCAGCTCACTGGGAAACACACCATCTGACTGGCTTTTGAGGGAATGCTTCCTCTTCAGGGGACTTTCCATGCCTTGGGGAGAGATGAATCCCAGCAAAAGCAGGCGCCTGGGGCAGGCCTGAAGGGTCCCCCCCCACCAGCACACTGGCTGCCCCCCTCTGCCTGCCACCTGGGAGTGTCCGTGCTCTGGACTCAAAGGATGTGTTGTGGGACATCTTGGTAGCTCAGCAGTACCCAGACCAGAGGGAAGAAGGGAGGGAATGAACTGTTTAAAAGGAAACTTGCTGGAAAAGCCTGACAGAGGAAAAAAATCAGCTGCAAAAGAGAAAGATAAATACAATCTGAAAGACAGAATGGACTGAAATTGCTAGTGAGTAGTGTAGTCTCAGAGTCCCACAAAAAACTCATGCCTCGGCACCTGAAAGCTGAGATAGTCACTTATAACAGTGCAAACCTAATGCAGCCTTTCCAAACTGGTAATATTTCAGAACCTTCTCCTGACTTGTATAGCCCTTTATTCCTCCTCTTCTTCTACTGCCTTCTGAACAGAGTTTTGTTTGCTTATTATAGGCAGTGCTGCCAGTACTTACAATTTTATCATGAACTTCAAGGTATTTGATGCTTTATTTAAACCCTCAGCTCTTGCAAATGCAAAAAGAATTTTTTTAAAGATAACCCAAAACTTTCTATGTCTCATGATTATGTAGGAATCTTGAAAATGTGATCCCAAAAATATACCTTAAGACTTAATCCGTCAACATTCAGAAGTCACCATCTGAATATAAAGAAACCAAGTGTGCTGGGGATTTCTATTTCTTGTTTCTGGGTTTTTTTCTGTTAAGAAAAAAACAGTTTTTAACAGGCACAGTTAAAATGCCTGTTTTCAGGATTTGGGGAAATCCAGTTGATGATCTGTCAAAGTTTGGAGCAGTGCATATACCGAATGAAGGTTATACTATGTCTACTACAGCTTCAAGACCTAGTGAAAAAAGAGGACAGGGACTTCTCTGTGTAAACCAGTGGTAAGACATTTGGCATCTCCTGGCTAATGTTCTCCGGTATATCAAGCAAAGAAAAAACAGAAAAGAAACTAAAAATCATAGAGCAATTACTTCTTAAAACTTGCCATTTTCTTTAGATGCCTACAGTATTTTCCACTTAGACCACTTGGTAGCATCTCCTGTGTTTGGTAGAAACTTTAAAAAGTTTGATGTTTTAAAATCTTTGGCTTATTTGATAAATGCAAAACATGCAGACTTTTGCAGAAGTGTGAAAATGAGTAATAGAATTATTTGTCCTGATTGCATTTCCATACCAATTCTGGTTAAAAATCATCTGCTTTTATTGTATCTCTCTTCCCCAACTTGCCTTTGTAACCAGGCCCATGACTGAAAACTGTTCCTATGTACGGAAAGGGCAGGAGCAGAACTCAGATTTCACATTTCTTTTAAGCAAGTTACTTCTCTACCCCTTTTCCTCACGAAAGTAACTTTGAATATCCTTACTAAAACTAACTGAGAGGGTTGAAAGCTTAAATTAGGTTTACCCTGCCCTAAAGCTTATTCGGAATAATACAGAAGCCTCCTAGGATGGGGCTTTGGGGTCTGCACGCCAAATCCTCAGAGATGCTGAGCAGCTCCAGCTCCAGATTTGTCTCCTTGTTAGTAATGGCTTCCAGCAACATCTGCAGCTCCTACAGGGATCAGGACTTAGTGGCTCTTTGCAGCTCCCAACAGGTATTTGTTCAGGGGTGATGTGTTTTTGTACTTAAGTTTCACTTGCAATAGGATGTTTTCAAAAGACTGGTGTGCAATAGCTGGGATCCTTTACAAATTACTAAAGATCCTTTATCTGTAGTGAAATGTTATAAAGCATCACGATCTTACACAGTTGGCTAAAGCACCCTGATTCTGTTTGCAGTCTCGACAGTTTGCTTGCTTGGGAAGGAATGTATTTTGGGGAACCCTAAGGCTAAATTATTTCTCAGTTTGATGTCTCCTCTCCAGTGGTAAACACAGTTTCACTTGAAGTGGTTGACTGTATGATCCTGCAGCCCTCCTCCACTCCTGTCCTTGTCACAATCACCTCTCTAAATGCTTTATTCATTACATTTTCATTGTCTTGAATTTATGCACTAAGTGGGCTCCTAGCATTATGAATGTTGCTTTCAGTCTGCTTAGCATGTCATTTTGCTGCCACAGACAGAACTTTCCTCTCTCCCTCAGCTATGTTCTGCTGAGAAGCTTGATTCCAGTTTCTGTTCTCTGTTCCACACCCAAATACTTTCCACTTTATGTCCCTGTCTGTTAGTGAAATCTATAAAAGGTTGTTAAAGGGCAAGGATTAAATGTTGTAACACATACAGCCATGACAAACCTGTGGTATCTGGTTCTGGTCACACACTGGTATAAACTGGCAATAACTGGTGATATTAATAATTACCCAAAATTATATAATGCAGGCTGGAGAAGGACATGCCACTTGTTACATGGAAGCTTACACTGCCTACACATACATGTAATATGTGTGTTCGTGTGTGTAGGCAGACGTTAGTAACTGCAATTTGAGAAGTTTATGAGAATACCAAATTTCCAATAAAAGCCTGTTCCTGAAAAATCATGTCCTACGAATGCAAAAGTAAAGGTGATCCAAATAATAATATAATATATTGGCTTTATATTGTGATTTTGGTGAACATATCTCAAAGTTTTCTAAGCTGAATCATTAACTCTGTTTTACAGATGAAGACATAAAGTTGACGTGAGCTGCCCAGGTTCATGCTGCAGGTAAGTGGTACAGCTCAGAACAGCCCAGTGAACTTTCTGGAGAACTCTTTTGGCTCCCTTGTATTTATCAGAGAAGTCTTCAAACAGTAAAATGAAAGAGAAGGGGACATGAGAGGAAATTAAACCATATAAAGATAACTAGTCAGCCAACTCTTCCTTCTCAAAAACACAAAATAAAAGTTTCACTCAAGCCCAACAAACCCAGATGTCATCAATTAAGAGCGAAAGTAGGAACAGACAATTCAGGCCTTTTGTTGTTGTTTTTTAAAGTAGCTTTTCTATTGAAGCCATATACATACATATTACGCAGATCAGACTAATAATACACATTTTCAACTTCTAGTCTTTCTTTGTGATAACACTCTGTTCTGTGTTTGCCAAACAAAAACTTAACTACAAATAAAAAACAGAATTCCAAATGACAAATTCCAGCACTAAGAAACTGAATAAACCGGCAAATCATATCCTGTATCACAGTTTCCAATAATGGTGCTGTACGTAAAGAAATAAACAAACTATGAAGAATTTCCACTTTTTTTCCAATGATACTTGACACTCAAGTGTTTTCCTCTTTTCAAAAAACTAAGTGTGAGGGGCCATTTTTTGGTGTAAAATGTTCATATGGCTATTTCATTTACCTCCTTAAAAAATCTGGGTTCTCTACTGTGTGACAGAAAAGCTGTATGCGTAAGGCTTTTTAGCTACCTAGCTTTCTCTGGAGGGAGTGGGTCCTGAATGCAAAAAGCGACTTAAAATGTGGCGATGTTGGCTATTGCTGTGCATAATTTGTCAGCTTGGGCTCTGGAATGGAAATTGAACTTTTGTTGTAGACATGTAGCCTCCATGAACACATGAAGAAAGAAGATGCTTTATAGGAGCTGCAGAAACTCCCTGGCTGGCTGGAATCACCTGGAGGAGTCTGAGGCTACCTAAGAAAGTGCTGAGGTGAGGGATATGTGGCAATGTCCTTTTGCCAGGCTGGTGATCCAAAGGAAAATGTAAGGGTTGAGGTTCTATGTGCTATTCTGCTGTCAAATTTGTCCCATGGCATAGCAGGACCACAAGGCTTTGGTTGGGGAAACCAAACCTCGCTTCACAGTAACAGCCTGTAACTTACTTTAGGCTTCAGTGTGTTGTGAAACCCTACCCTTCTGCTTCAAAAACCTCATTCTCTTATAGCATGGAGCTCCATTAGAGTAAATTATGTAAATCCGGTCTTGGGGACGGGAGACTAGTTCCCGGCATTCAAACATAATGAAACACACACATACCACATGTGTGTGCTGGCATTAAACATCCATTCACAGATTCTACCCTTTGACTGGCTTTATGGAAATGTTCATTCAGGTTCATCCCTCCTTTCCAAAAATAAACCTGGGACTGATTAGAGTTTTGCATGGAAATCATGTGAAACTCATGGGTTTGAGTCCGGAGGAAATGTGGGAGTTTCTTGTCGAGATTTTTAAGTTCACTTGAATTTGAAACTCAGAATAAAACTTGGGGAGGGAGAGAGTGAACACACACAGGAAAGAATATGTTCAAACAAACCCTCATGAAATGCAGCTGCCAACAGCTTTAGAAGAAATCCTTACTCAAAAAATGAAAACAAATCAAAACACATTCCTCTCTCTTAAAAGTCTGACTCAACGCTACCAAAAATCCCTCTTTCCACTCTAGGCAATGCCGTTTGTCAAAAAAAAAAAAAGAAAATGCATAATGTTTTGCCCAACAAAATATCCCTATAGCAGCTCTAAAAGCAGAGGGAAAAGTATATTTTAATTAATTTATAAACAAAAGATTATTTCCTACACTGTCAGCAAAAATCCTGTTTGCCGACGAGGTTCTGGCTTCAAACTATCAGCAACTGGCAGGATGAGTCCTTTTATGTAAATGAACTCATTATTATTAATTTCTGCTGGTGCTGAACGATTTATGAACTGCTTTTCGAATATGGAAAAGTGGTTCATGAATCAGAGGGAAAAAAATGTTCAAAAAGTCCTGGGTCGATAAATAACAGTAGTCATTCATGAATCCCGCCCATGGTGTCTTTTATCTTCAGTAAGGAGAAGATCAAAATGATAAAATAGTAATGTGCCAACAAAAAAGGATTGAATGGGCAGAGACTAGTAACATTGTCTTCTTCAAGCCTTAATGGGCAGGGATGAATGGTGACAGACTATCCTTCACTAACGGGCAGCTATATACCATGATTCTCCCAAGGTGAAAATGTTCTTTTTTTAATATGCATGCCACACAGAGCCAGAATAGGAGGGTGCTGCCAAGCAGAATCCCACTTGTCCCCCTGCCTCCACAAACATACATAGGCTACAGCTGAGGGACGGTGCTTTTCCATTGTAGCTGCTTTTTCAAGGAATACAAGCCTACTACGCACAGGCAGTGTAATTGCAAACCTCCCCAGCAACCTCATGCTTCCCCCATGTCTTTTACACCTCATTACTGCTAGTCTTCCTGGAACTGGCATGTTACCTAGTTCTTCTCTACAAGGGAGTGCAAAACTGGTTTGATTTTAAAGGGGGTTTTTGATATTTGAAGATGAACAGAGATGAAAAGTACTTCATAAAAAGTGAGAAATCTGGCAGCAGTTCACCTTACCCCTGCTTTTTGAGCAGACCACTAGCCCTGCACCGGTCAGAGTCTTTAGAATAGTACAGCGTACACAACTGTTTATGTTGGCCTTGTTTAATGAAGGCACAGTTTTTCATCTGTATTTGAAGGAATCGGGCTGAAACACAAAGTATTGCATGTACCAGGAGTGAATTGTGGTCATAGAGGTAGTATTTGCTCCTTTAGGAAATTCTCTGATGTGCAAGTGGTCACAAAGAACTGGGTCAAATTTATCCCCACTGTAAGAACTGGGTCAAATTTATTCCCAATGTAATTTCATTAAAATCACGGAAGTTGTGCCCAGAATGAGTTTAGCCCATTATTATTGCAATGCTAAATATAGGACAACTCTATAAAAATGAAGTAGAGACAGTGATAAAAAAATCTGTTCTCTAATTAGTTTTCCTTTCTACAGTTTTGGTATAGGAGGAAACTACAACTGCATATCGTGATTATTTGCTCTTAAATAACATTGCTCATCTAAGAACTTCACTTTTCAGGTATTAGTCAATTAGGATCTCACAACACCCTGTGAGGTATGAGGAATCCTATTAGTGCTAAAGGTGAGGAAAATGAAGCACAGAAAAGTTACATGCACAAGGCCTGGGAAAGATTTTGGCAGACTTGGTAGTCAAACTAGAAGAACTGATGACTTTTCCTGCTGCAACCAACAGTCAAAAGTATCTTCCAGCAGAGGAAAACAAAGTGACAGACTACTAGCTGTTTTTTAACCTTATTCTTATTCCAAACCAATATCTTACCCATTTTCTTTATTTCATATTGGCACAGGACAAAATCCTATGCTTCAGAGCTCAGCAATGAAGTTTTAATCACCTCAATATACATCTTTCCATAACATATATTCTTCTCTCTACCAAAGACATAATGGCTGCTCCTTTTATGGGAAACTAGATTTTAATCCAGTAAGTCTGTGAGAATCAATATTCTTGTGAAATGACACCATGTTGAAGTTATTTTATGTTATGTTGATGGTTAGCTAATTTTGTAATGGAGACATTTCTTCTAGAAGCAGACATAGTATAATTTAGTGGTAAAAACGTCAATCACAAGGGGTTGAACACTTATGTCAGGGCAGGAAGAGGGCAGATTTATTGATGGAAATGTATCTATATACTCTTTGTGGCACTTTGACCTGAAATATCCATTTTGGTTATAATTTTGTTTTGTGAAAATGACATCAACTGCAATCACTAATGTAAAAATGACACCAGAATGCTTTGTTCCACAGGCCTGATTTAAAAGTCTTGCTGCTGTTTGTAACAGCTTCTCAATAGCAAGTGAATTAAGGTACTCATGTAACCACTCCTTTTTTCTGTTTGTCGGATTTCATAATAGACAACAACCTCAGAAAAACACAGTGTTCTTTTTTCTACCATTTAATATTGTTTAAACAATAAATATGTAGCATGTTTCATGATGATATTGCGGTAATCAAGAGAAAGAGGCATGGTGCTCTGGAGAATACTGTATGTGGACATATTCCTGTATGGCTTTTCTCCCTAATGCCAGTTAACCACCCAAAGCCACAAAAAATTACAATAGGAATGGGTAGGAGAGGTCGGAATGCAACAAGGACAGAGGCTGAGAAAGAGTGAGTGACAAGGAAGGAGACAAAGAAACAGCACAGTGCAAAAGACAGGGAATATAGGAATGCATCAGCTACGACCAGCTTTTTTTTTTTTTTTTTACAAAATTATAAAATCCTTATCAACTCAAAGGACTTTTGTATTATTATTCCAGATTTACAATGCTGTAACTAAAAATAGAATCTGGCCGGCCCTCAGCTTAAAGAATACGAAAAAGACCATTAGGAACAACGTGAATTTTATGGAGGACCTGTGCTATAATGTGAAGTATTGGTTATTGTCTATTTTCTGCTGCACTATCATTCTCCAAAAGAGTGCCTTTTACCAAACAATATCATGACTCTCTAATTATTAAAGGCTTAATTAACCTCTAGGCTAGTCCTGAGAAATCTGCACTTTAACATAGAGTGATTCTTGCACAATTGAAAGTTTAATTTAGTACAAATGATTATGGGGTGTTTTGCCACCTAGCACAAAATCCATTCAAGATTTTCTATTTTCTGCCCTTCCATTTACACCCTTTGCATGACTATCATGCAAAACTAACGGCTCGCTTTAATCTAACAATCACCTTTTTTTCACTGAGATATACAAAATTCATAATCTGCTTTGTAAATATTAATTCTTGGCTCCTTTTCAGGCAAACAAAGTGACAGAATCAGAGACCATCCAATGTCCTGCTCTGTGGTGAGTAACAATCATTTTCTTACTTAAATATAGAAACCATTTCAATTCTGGGTAGGTCACAGCTTTCCAGCAGGACTAAAAGTGGGAATTTGTCCTGTGTTTTAAGGCGATGATTGCCAAAGGTGTTTGTTTTGAGTGGTATTCTAGGCTTTCTATAAACTTGATTCACTGGAAACAGTCCTCAAACAACTAAAGGCTGCTCATTAGAGAACGGAGAGCACTGCTCATAACATCCCTACGACTGATGGTATGATAAATCAATAGGGCACTAATACAACAGCATATTTGTTGGCAAGCACTAGACAGGTTGTTCACAGGTTGTCTGTCACGCATCTCCACGTAGACTGGGAGAAGGTAGGTCGGGAAAGCATCCAATCCTCCCAAAAGTTAGGACTGTTCATTAAGAGCAGTCATGGTGTGGTCACTGATCCACAAACTGGAGAAGAATCAAAATAGTAATAAGACTGAAAGAGACTGAAATAAGACTTTCACATTTTGCCAGTCAGGTCATGGGTCGTTAGTAAATGCTGACTGGCCTGAAGATTAGAAGAAATTAATTATTAAAATAAGAAACAAGTAGCTAATATTTTGGATGTTTGGGATTTTTTTTGAAGCAGAACTTTATTGTTTTCCTCTTAACCCTAGTCATTTTGGTTCTGCCCATTTGCATAGGTAATATTGCTATCGTATTTATTCACACTGCTCATAAAAGAGCACATCACAAAAGTGCCTGGAAAATAAAACTCCAATGAGAAGGGACCCATCAAGTTTAAATGGAGGTTTATATTGCAGCGTTATGAGACGGGCTTGCACATTTGCAGCTCCCATGGCAGAAAGTGAAACTCTGAACAATTAAAGCAGCGCAGACATCCTGCCCTAAAGGACTGTAAGAATTTAAAAAAGCAGCCATGACCTCTCTTTACTGGGCCTGTTTTCTATTTAATTTACAGTCTTTATTAACCAACAAAATCTTGGCTGGATCTTAGTCAGTGTGATGAGTATACAAGCATTTTGATCTACAATTTGGGGCACTTCAAAGTATTCTTTACTTTATGATCATTTGTAATCAAGTTCAGAGCTCTGGCAGTTATTTAGATACCACCTAAACATATTTATAATATATAAATTGCTTTGCAGTAGCATGCATACTGTCCTTTCTATTTTTGTGCACGCTGAGATTGGACTTGCAAATGTTCAGGCTCTCAAAAAGTTACTTCTACAAGTATGTGCAAGCAGCTCTATACCCAAGTTTCTCTTACTCATTTCCCACAATGGCAGGAAAAAATGGGTCATACTTGTATGGCAAACAAAAATGTTTATTTTCATTGGTTTATTTATTGAAATATGAGCTAGGAAGAGTACTAATACAAAGGGAGGGGGGAGGGAAAAAAAAAAAGCCCTTAAAACCTTTAAAGAGTAAGTTTTGTTCTTTTTGTTATCTGTTTTTCTCACTTTTCCATATACTTTGCTCATGCACCAAAAGAGGTTTCTGCTTTGTCAGCTATAAGCAAATTCAGAAATGTTTCTCTTTTCAAGTACAGAAACTCTTTTTTCATGCCAGCAGCACCTTGCAAAACAAAAACTAAAGGTGTGACCACTGTATTAGCACCATCATCTCAGGTTCTAGGTCCAGTTCTTTCTAGACATTACGTCTTTCTACATCTTCCTCTCCAGATTTGTGCCGGCTAGGACAAACCTGCTGACTCTTGTACTTCACCTCTACAGTCTGACCTTTTGACCAGCACAACTCAAACATTCATTTGAACCCTAGCGCTGAGTCTGTTACTTCAGCCCTGGCAGACAGATACCTTGCCCATTCACTCTGACAGTGCTGCAGGGGTGCATTTAAAAATCTAATATTGTATCATCTCCCTCTTCCACCATGCACCCTTCTCTTCCCCTGCAGCTAAAAATGCCCTACGGATGTTTTAAGGCCCACATAGGCTCTCCCCGAACTCTTTGTCCCTATCACAGCCATGAGGTACTGACAGATCAATATGTATCCACTATTCGCAACAGATTTCGTCACCAATGTCTCAAATTTTGAACTGCACGCATTTTGTTTTCTCCTGTGAGGGTCCGTGCCTATAAAAATCTGCCAAGCTACTACACTTGCCCTTATTCACATCCTCCCTTAAAACTCTCCTCTGCCGTGACACCTTAAAAAAAATTATAGTGGTTAAGCAGCTGATGTGCTGTGACTGCATAGTGATCATAATTATCTCCCAGTTACCTTGTCGTTTCTGCCCCTCTCCCCATCTGTTTGCTGTCTCTTGTCTTTTGCTTAGATTAAAGACACTTTGGGGTAGGGACCATGCTTGTATTCTGTTTGCGTTTGGATACTGTCCTGCACGAAGAATCTTTGGTTCTAGGCACTACTGCAGTGCACATAAATAAGAATTACTGTTTCTAAAGTAAAATCCTCTGCATTTTTGTATGCATAAATTACAGCCACATCCTGTAATCCATTTTTCAGGCTAAACAATTGACTTCAATGGGAGTTGAGCCAGGGCAGGAGTTGGCCTATGGTCTTTATTCAAAACAAGCAACATAACGTGTTATTAATCACCTTAAATAGAGACTATCACATTCAGTGATGCAATCCTACCTGAAGATAGAATAAATACCTTTCCAGAAACCTTATGACTTCTCTCATTTACATGAGACCAGGCTGCTTTTAAGAAAACTATTGTTCTTCCAGGGATAACAAGATTGTAGTGACTCCGTGGTTGTATTTTCTTCACGTTGTTTGCTTGGAGGTTGTCAAAAGGGTGGTGAATAACAAGCAAAGTGAGTTGTATGCCTCCCTGTCTTTGCCCAAGAGGTCTAAAGGTAGCTGTTACTTCCCATTCAGAGCTTTTATCTCCCACTAGAGCAACACAAAGCAGTATTTTGGGGGCTGTAGCTTTGAATTGTATTCTGAATATTGTTAATAACTTCAAGTATAGCTTTATCCATATTGCAACCATAGCCCGAAGCTGCTAGTTATAATTCGCCAAAGTCCTGGGGAAACAATCAGTTTGGCCAAGAATGCAGCTTGGGAAGAATCTCAAGCTATTTGTACATGCCTGCATCACAACTGTTGGTGGGAGAGGTGGTTATGGAGGCCACTGTCTCCTGTGCTGTTCTTGAGGAATGACAGCTGTGTGCTTCCTCCCATATAACTTGGAAGAGCTGCAAAGGAGAGGAAAGCCAAAGCCAAAAATAAAAACATGCGCAAAAGCAATGAGTAAAATCTGCCAGATTCAAGGAGCTGTTGTACTACTGGAGATGAGCCAAAAATCTGTGGAAGTCCCCTATTAATGCAATGGCTTGGTTGTAATTGCTTCCCCCCACACCGCACCCCTTCCTTCCCCAGGTGAATCTTGTCTTGCACGTATAAGACAGACTACAAAAAGCACGCACACTTTTTCCAGAGTTATGTTTGTTTTACAGGCTTTTGGCCTGGAAGTGTATTTTTTCCTCTTCTTTTGCAGATTGTGGGGCTTTTTAACCTGATGTGTGAAAGTAAGACAAGACCTTAATATACTCAGTAAATACAGTCTTTATATGCTTACTTTCTGCTCAAATTGATTATTATTTTAGCTAAGGGTTAATCTTAAATAAATGTTCATAGATCAGGTTGCTTTCCACTTTCTGCCAATGTTTAGGTCATTAGATGCTGGTCTGTAAATGAACCATGCAGATAAGACCTAATGTTAAATATCTAGGACTTCCTTATACAGGGAACAAGGCAGGAAGGATAAGAATCTCCTTGCTTCAGACCATAAGACAGCTATTGACTTGCTAGGACTAGTAAGAAACCTTCTGAAGCATTTTGTTTGCCACCATCAGGAACAAGATGCTGAATTAGAAGCACAGTTGATCCTGGTCTGATTCAAAACCCACTATGTTTCCATTGGCATAATGAAAGTGCTTATAGCTGTGCAGCAAAATTGTTCCAGTGGAATAAAACATGTATATGGAAACAGAAGTAAATTCCAGGTTCTTTCATATCCATTTACAAAAGAACATAGCATGTTTATCTAGAAAAGGGGGTTTGGTTTGGATTTTTTTCTCCTCAAAGGACACAGGAATTGTATAGCTCTATGCTGCATTCAGTGCTTACCGTATTCTCATTAATGTGCCTCTATAGCCATATATGTGGGGTCTTCTTCAGTCAGCTATTTCTGTGTTATTGGGGAGAAATTTCTCTAAATATTTTGAGTGGAATACTATGGTGTATCTCAAAATTGACTATTCTTTCCTTTCTGAGAAAAAGCGTGCAGTACTGAGTAGATAAAGCAAAACTTCATATTTATTTTAGATAATTTAGTCTCCAATTAAACAAAAGTGATGCGAGAGAAATACACAGAATCTGACCCAGAACTGTGACTAGAAAATAATAATATTATCCTAATTAAAAACCATATAAGAGTTTGTTATCCAGCCTCAAATCCCTGACAGACTTGAATGGCTCAAATAATCGCAGGATTTGCAAGCTAAAGATTTAGCAAAAGTTTCATGGAAAAAAAAGATCCCTAATGAATTCTCAGTGTTTTTTAATACTGAGCCTCTTCTATGACAATGATGGCTTTTGGGGACTCTTGCTCACTGATGGGACATGTGGGTCATTCAAAAGCTTGAATATTCATTATGAGATGAGCTAGAACTGCATGTGCAATATATTTGGTTGAAAACTAAATTTTATGTAAATTCTACAGTGATGTTTTCTGGCTCAGTTAGAATCCATTCTACTGTTTATCTTTATACTAATAATGGTCTCTTGAGCTTCTTTTTAAGCCTCTCTGTATACTTCTTTTTCTTTTAAAATGAAAGATGAAGATCCGAAGAAAACAATTTTTAAAGATAGAAGCAGAAACATTAGGTAAAAGGAATTAGCAATGCAATCTCTGCATATATTATGTGGAAATCTTCTGCAAAATTGCAGCTTGGAATTTTATTTCTAGGACATTAACCATTTCATGTTTGAACAGTGTTGTTGCTCTGGTTTCCCATATGTCAAAAAACGTTTGGATCTGCTTTTGATTTCTATTTCTGGATATTTTTGTAATAGTTATTAAAATATTCCTTCTCCAGAGTCATAAATCCAGTTCTCTGGAAGAAATAAAATCGGTGGCTTAGCTCTGAAATGAGAATTAACCTTGATTACTACAGTAATTTACTAATCAAAACTGGAGACCTGCTAATCAAGCCTGAATTACCAGCTGCTTGATTTTTATAGTGACATAACCAAAATTGAACATTTGGTAAACAAGAGTCTTATTTATGAGGCTAAAAAATTGGCATATGGCCATATTCATCTTAATATATTTATCACTATATTGTCGTGATTTCCTTATCTGCTGGTGTAGGCATTCCCCTTCTAACTTAACCCATCCACCTTACCCCAGAAAGGTGAACACCGAAATTTAGATTACCCTAGAACTGGAGTCAGAGTAGACAACCTCACATTTCAAGAAAGGTTTTCTGAGCTACCCATTTGTTTTGGACCCAAGGAGAAGACCGACTAATATATCACAACAGACTTGTATTATAATGCTGGTTAGAAAGCACCTCAGATTAAAGGAAGCAGAAAACTGAAAACAGAAAGGAAAGGAATGGAGAACTGCCAGTAAGCAGACAGCTGGGAAAAGCTGCAGGAGGAAATGGCAAAGAGCATCCATGCAGCACTCGTGAGCCGGGCCGGAGGGGGTGTGGACAGCTCTGGAGAAACAGGAGAGCAGGAAGAAGACCCAGGGGAGATGGTGAAAGTGAATCACTGAGGGCCTGATGGAGGAAGCCACCGACCACTCCTGTGAGTAAGTGCATCACTCATATAAATGGACAATGTGCCAATTATTATAGCCTATCTGATGGGCCTGGGATTTTTAAAGTATTTGTCTGGTTTCCGTAAGTGCAACTAATTTCATGTTTTTCATCTTTTTTTTTTTTTTTGGTCTGATTTCTGTTCATTTTTTCAGCTCCCAGATGGCATCCTGTATCCACTGACACAGAAAATGATTTCCCAGTATTTTCTTTAATGAATGACCTATTATGAACAAGCAGGAAAAACCCATATTGTACAATTCTTCCATATAAAAACTGATAATTAATATAAATGGAGACAAGACCCCAAAATGGGAATCTTTTTTATTGTTTGAACTGTGGATGGTATTTCATTAAGGTGGCTCATGCACTTTTTGTAAAAATCCTGTTCAAATGATATTGTCATGGATAATTGTGCTGTTAAAAAGGTAAAGAACAGAAATACAGAAACATTATTTCTAAAATAACATTTACAGCACAAAACTCTCAGCTAGTCAAGCTCTTTCCCATTCTCTGGCTGTTACTTTAGACCTAATCCTTCATTCTCTCAATTCTTAGCATAGAAAATATATACTAAAGCTAGTGCTGCTTCAATTTTTTCACCATCTTATCTCACAAACAAATACTGTTTTCCCCCTTTAAATCTTGAATGTACTTGCACCTAACAGAAATGAAGAAGTAAAGGGATGAATTAAAATGCATTGAATGGTTTATAGCATATTTAGACCTTGAAGAACATGTGTGTATAGTGACTGTATGTTTAAACACGACCCTGCAAAGCTGCAAGGAACTGCAGCTTAGCCTGAGCCAGCCTTGCATGCAGCCTGCACAGCCTTATGGCTCTCCTGCAGCAAGTGCAGTCCAATCACGTCATGCAGCAATTAGAGCAGCACACTTAGCTACTTGGATCAACTGACATTTCTTCACAGTGGTTTTAAGTATCAGGAAAATGTGAGCAACTATAAGCTAAACCAGAAACTGCTATTCCTAATACTGTATACTCTTGGCAGGAGGGACATCCATGAGGATAAAGATTCCAGATTTTAGGGATGGATCTTTTAAGCACGCTCAGGATGACTGAGCAATGACTTAGAACATTTGGAAGGCCAAAGGAATAGGAGCAAAGTAAGTGGGTTAGAGTTAAGCAAGAGGGGATAGTTCCCCCTGGCAACTGGAATAGAACTCCGCTCCACTCCATTTCATGTCCCTGATTCTCCCTGAAGCCATGTCTGTGCATCCAGAAACTTTCCACCAGAAGTGCTCAGTATTGCCTTACATGTTTAGGATGACATTTACACCCCATCAAAACTTCAGAAGCCTGACAAATCCACCTGGAAATGTGGATCATTTCAGACTGCGCTGGGAGATAACAGGAGCCCTGCAGAGAGAAGGAGCGTATGAAGTCACGGAGGAGGGACTACTTGCAAGGAGGGAGTGATTGCTATGGAGGAAGGCCAGAAAAAAGGTAGAAAACAACAAAAGTAGTGGCAGAAAAACTGGGATGAGGAAGCAAAAAATGGTAAAGTGACACCATAATGCTTTACTGGCTCTAAAGCAAGAAAAAATTATGAAAGCATTCATTTATTCATTTTCAGCCAAAGAAAAAAAAAACCTAGGGCATAAAAAGAGGTAAAAAAAAAAAAAAAAAAAAGAAAAAGAACAGAAAGTAGAACATGTGAAGTAAAAGGGCAGCAAAGGAAGAGGAAATTAAGGGAGAGGAGAAACAAGTGCTGGAAGTAAAGGAGTGGATGGTGGGGGAGGAGGCAGCACAAAGAGATCTGACGTACGGGGCTTTTAGGTAAGTGAATTTTATTTGTATATGTCATTTCCTACTTTTTATTGCATTTCTCTGGCAACCATCCCACAGTTCCATAACCTATGGGTGGGTGGGAGGAGGTGGCTAAGAGGGCAAAATGGTAGTTTTTGGCAGAATATTGACATGACTTGAGTCAGGTCATTACTTGTGGTTACCATTAGACAAATAGTGAAACTGGGTTAATGGGTCAGGCGTTTATGAATCCTACAGGCTAAAGGAGGCTCAGTTTTCAAAACCTGACTCACACAGAAAGGGAGAGGCCAAACAATTCAATGCAGTGAAAGAGATGGCAAGCAGTGGTTTCAGCACTGCAGGGGCCACAGAGATTAGTTTAGATTTAAAAGACCATTCTCAGCTGTCAGGTGTGCTTCAGTCTCTTCGCAGACTTGGGAAGGTAGACACTGCATAGGTTTCTGTATTGTTAACTTCCTTTTTTGCAACCATGGGATGGAAATAATTTTTTTTCTGGTGCAAAATGAGATCCTGAAGCACAACTGTATGGCAAAACATGACTTTCAAGGAAAATGTTTTGCACTGTGAGTCTCCATCTTTTCTGGGTACCTTTGTTTCTTTTTGTCCACTGTTTGACTCTCTACGGGCTTTTTTCCAATTATCTTGAATTTAAAATGGATCTTTTAAAACAACATAGTGTCAAAATGAGTTAGGATTTTTGGAAACTTTAGAACACATGAGGTAGCTGCCATCCTGAGTCAGACAAGATGTCCATGTAGACCAGTGTCTTCTCTTTTAGAGGGAGAAGGAGCAAATGCCTAGGGAAAAAGTGTATGAACTCTGGTATATCGTTCCTATCGAGCAATCCTTCTTCCCCTGTGTGCTTCTGCCCTCTGAGGATCAGTATCTTAGTAATTTTGATTTGGAGGCTGGATCTTGATCATCTTGTTTAGTAGCTAGTAATGGACTTCATTTGCATGATTTCATGTAATCCTTTTTATGGTCCATTTACACTTTCAACCTCCACACCATCCTGTGGCCATGAGTTCCATAATTTCATTATGCACTGTGAGGATAACATACTTCTTTTGTTTGTTTTAAGACTGATGCCTTTAATTGGGGCTCCTAGTCCTTGCATTTGTGGGAACTGTTGAATAATAGCTTTACATGTTAGAAACAAGGCTTTTGAAATAAAAAAGCTCTCTTGCAATTTTAAAGTCTTATGATCAGGCAAGCTCCTCCTTCTCCTCCTCTTGTGAATCCTTCCATGAAAAAAGGAAAAATTCCCAACTCTGACTGAAGCCTGATGAAATTAGAATTAATTAAATCAAAAGTAGTTTTATAGTGTTCATACTGCACAGATAAGTAGCCTTAGTCTTATTTTATATCTGGTATATGGTTCCCCTCTCATGTCCCATCACAGTGCTATTGCCAGTTCCATGGGACGTGAAATAGTCTATTTGTAATGCCATGATCTGTGGCACAACTGTTAAATCATAAGTATGGTAAAGGGAGAGTGTATTTATCGAGCTCTCTGCGACAGGAGGAAGGGGAAAGGCCTGGGAAGTCAACTAGAAAAAATAGGGCTTGACTTTGAACAAGACGTGAGCATGGACAGACAGCAATGTACAGTGGGGTAGACTAGGGTGTGAATTTACAGTTTCTCAGAAACTTTGGTAATCACCACATTCACATGCCAACTCGCCAGTATCCGATGTAAAGATTATTGTTTCTTTTCCACTTGCATCTAAGCTATCTTGCATTTGCTGCTGAGCGAAAGCATGTACCCGGACGCTTGCCATGGGGCAGCTGACATGCTGCTACCGTGCACCCTGCTTTGACCTGCGGCAATCCACTCACACGCCTGCACCTTTCGTTTCTCGGCTTCTTTGGTCTCTGCCCAGGTAGAGAAGGATAAATTTGTCAGTTTGTACGGCACAGCAACAGGACAGGTGGCCCTGAGGGAGCTGGTGGACCAGTCCTGTGTGCAGAAAGTGGTGTGGGAGGATCTGTTCTTCTCTCCCATCTACCGTACTTCAAGCTGCGCAGGGCAGGAGGGGGTAAGAGAGACGATGTGAGGCAGAACCAGCGTTTCTGTTTTCCTGCAGGTGGTAGTTATCCACATGTCCTCTTTGCAGCATCTTCCAGTTCTGTGTTATTTTCTATCATTCCAGTCAGATTGCTTTACAGAGAGACAAAGAACAGATTCCAGGATAAAATCACAACTGCTCTGAAAATGCAGGGTGTGTAGCACTATTTGGAGCAGTGGTGAAAGGTTAAAAAAAGAGTTTGACCCTAACCCAAGAATCCAAATGAATGTAAGAGGATTTAATGCGACACAAGGTGTGGTGGAACAAAGACTACTGGGAGGTCTTGTTTATATTCAGTTATGACAATCACTATTCAGCACTTTAAAAGAAATGACAGTGTAATGATTTTCACTGAACTGTATGAAGAAACGGGATAACTTGAACAATATCACAAAACATGTCACAAATCAATTGTACTGAAAATATATTAGGTTTCATTTAAAAAAAAAGATCGGAAAAGGAAGCAGCACAAGCGGGAGGAGAGACAGCACACAAAGATTTACTTCTGAGTGCTACAAAATATTGAACTAAAAATAACATTAAAGATGAAATTTGCAATGAATCTCAAGCTGCTAAATTCCCAAAGGCTGGGTCTGCCAAAGGCTCGGTTGGTTTCCTCTGTTCTTTTCTGTCTTTATTTAAATATTTTATACAGTTGTCTATGTTCATGTGTAGTGCGAACTGTCATTTATATTTCAGTCCACTCTAAAATGGATCTTAGACTATCTCAAGCTGTGCACTGCAGTGAGTAGTTTTGAACTGAGAGGTAAGTTGAAGTGGTAGGGACAAATGAAGACTGATATTTAATGTAGTTTTTGTGTACTTATATTTTGCTGTCATGTATTTTGCCTTAAAACTGATTTGTAATTTTATGCATTTTGTGACATTATGATAAGATGTGATGTGAGTATGGTTTCCATTTAGCAAATACATTGATGTATTTTTGAGTCGGAGCGGTTGACTGCGGGAATTCTGAATTCTGACCTTAGGTTTAATGTTTAGCAATAACAACAAGCAAGTTTAGATCTGCAGCCTTAAATGTTCTTCCTTGTGCTTTGGACTTGCCAAGGTAAACTTTTCAAAACAAGTCAGTCTTAAGCTTGTTGCAGATTCACTTCTACGATAGGCCCACAGGGTGCTAAACATTCTCGTGTCTCCGTTGTCTTAGGAATACAGGGCACACCTTACCCAGAAAAATTGGGACTCACCGTGGAGCTGGGTCTGTCACCCCGGGATAAATTCTTCCACCCATCTGGTGCTGGAGGAGGAAGCAGAGAGACCTTTTATATCCCCTATAAAGACAAATTGTAGCCATTGTGGTGGCTGGAGCAGGGCGAAAGCTTCTTAATTGCTCCCCACAGGGTGGAAGAGACATGAGCTGAGGCTGGAGGGGGCACCGCAGGCAGAGCCATGCCTCCAGCCCAGCACTGTCAGCAGTGGGCAGGGAGATGGTACTGACGGCAGAAGCATGTGCAGTGCTCAGATCCCCAAAGGAGAAAGTGTTCCCTTAAGGCGTGGTGCTGCTATATCCTGACCTTAAGACAGTCCTGCTGCTGATACACAGTGCTATCTATATAGATTAGGTAAGAAAAGGTAAGATACATTAAGGTGGGATTCTGCACTGTTTTTACACCAGCATGAGGAAGAACAAAATTCGTAGTATTGGACTCCGTTTCATCAGTTCTTATAAAAGAGAGAATTCCTAAGAAATTATGTTCCTTTCTTGCTTCTGAACAATAAGTCATACAAAAGAAAAATTTAAAATAATGGCTATTAGATTAGGAAGTCTAAGAAGCTTTTACTACTTGGGAGCTTTGACTATTAAAGAATTGATAGATTGCCATTGAAATGCAAGCAGCTCTGCAATATGATAGATCTAAGTTCATTTTTTTTTTCCCTAACGCAGAGTTAAGATGAGCAGGTTTACTTTTTGCCCATCTTTGCAGATCAAAAATATTCCTTTCTTTTTATTTGTGATCAATTTACTAGATGAGCTCAATGTATATGTCGTGACCGTAGTAAAATTCTTTTTCACAAGCCTGTAAGTAGTAATACAGCATGTTGGCATTATGCAAACCTCAATACATCTCAGCATTGCTGTCCAAAGTGTATATAGTATGTCTCCTCCACCTAATAGAGATGCAAAAGTAATTAATTATATTTCATGAAGTGATATGTCTCAAAATATTCTGACCACATTATTAAAAAGTTAACTCTTCTAAGTAATGCTTCTACACTAAGTTAGCAGAAAGACTTCAGTGGACTCTATTCCATAGAAAGGACTCAAATGGCTGAAACGTAAACCTTGGAAAGACACTTCTAGCTCATGGCTTTTTAAAAATACATTAATTGCATGACAATGTAGTTAAAAGAGTTTTTCTTTTTTGTATAGGATTTTCGTGTATTAAATACCTATTATTATTTTATAAGCATGTCTAAAGCCACTCTGTGGATATTCTAAAAACCCTTTAAATTAAGTAATACTAAAATATGTCATGAACATGCAACATTAAACACTTTTAAGGGCAGAAAATATGGTCCTATCCTTCAGAAAATGTTTCTGAAATGTGTGATTTCCAACCAACTAACTTACAAGCAAGTTGTGTAAAAGCTACAAGGTCTTGCACTTCTGGATCTCTGGGTAAATACGGTCTGCCAGTATAGCTGGAGGAGAAAAACATTTCCATTTTTAAGATCAGTTCTGTAAAGAAAATCCTGTGAGTGGCCACAACTTGGCTGCTGATCTTAGGTCAGACACAGTGTGTACACACTGTCACAGAACACTTTCTTCAAAAAGGAGGAAAATCCTGGACATGGTCCTGTGAAGGTTCAATCCTGCAAAAGGCTGTGCAGGCCAATCCAGCAAGACCCTTAAGTGCATACTTAGTTTTAAACTCAAGGGACAGTATATATGTTAGATATATACTTTTCTAAAAGATGCAGGATCAAATACATGTATTCCTGAAGGATGTATGTAATGCGTGAAAACAAATTTTATGGGAAATCATGTAGATAGTTGGATAGGTAATTAAGGAAGCCTTCGATTTCAGTTCAAGGAACACTTACATTTACAGTATTTTGTTTCACATTAATCCTTCAGTAGTCTACCACAGTTTGTATCTGGCCACGGAATTTTCATCTATATAGTCTCTTTCTTTGGAACATAAAGATTCACAGTCTCTGAACATGGTTTGGCTCATCTTGTTAAGGACAGAAACCCCAGTTTTGCTCTCAAAGAGCATGGCTGGACCAGTTAACATTTATTTCAGCCTTGCAGAAGGACATACTGCTTATTTTATGTATAAAGTATGCCAAAATAAGATTCGGAGACCTTCTGAACATTGCCCAGTAAGTCAGTGGCGCGTAGTCATAGAACTAAGGATTCCTTCCTTCCTGACTCTCACTTCCTTGCTTCATACTGTACTTTTGATAATGTGTCTGCATTCCCATGGCAATATTATTCTGGCACAAGATAATGCAATAGTTTTGAAATATGCTTTTCATGTGATGTGTGAAAACATAAAATCTATAGATGTGCAGTATACATAGATAGAAGAATTCACATTACAATATGTAGCTACAAGCATAATAAATGGAAATTGATGAAAAGGGAGTCTTTCAACTGCTGGGATTTTAAAGAATTAGACAAATGTGCATAGTTCAAATAAGGCAGAATATTCTGCTTCTTGTCATAGAAAGAGCGATGAATATGTATCAGAAGAGAAAATCAGCTGCTGCTTGGTAAGTACCCTATGATTTTTCTTGACTGCTGCCATTTGGGCCCTACCAAGTCCAGCACTTACTGCACAGATCAGGGATGTGAGCTCCTTTTTTTGTTGTTGTCTTTTGAAAGGACAGACTTTCTTAGAAAAACTAAAACTATATCAGTACAATACCATCTCTTCAGAAATATTTTTATTAATTCATTTGCTTTGCAAGCTGGAGCTAAATCAGTACAATTGTGAAGTTAATTCTTGGTCCAGTCTTTTCACCTTGAAGGCAGAAGAGAATCCCAGAAAAGTGACACTGATTGCTATTTTTCTCTGATTTTTTATAGGCAGTCTGCATAGTACAATATTAGGTCGAGCAAGTCTTTGTAATTTATACATTTGTACTAGGGGTTTTTAATTCTTATTATTGTTGTTATTGTTTTAGTAGTAATAGCAGGAAGTAGCAGTTTTATTGGAAGTCCTTCAGTAAGGTTCTGCACCAAGAGATCACTAAAAGATAGCATTCTGGAGATGATGCTCTATCTAAGTGGAATCAGCAGGACATAGGAACTATGTCCTGTACGATGAATAACAAAAGAAAGGGTAGTTTACATTCTTTGATGCATTTCTGCTCGATTAACCCCCAGTAGGATTTTACCCCTCCAGTCACATTTTTTTGTTCCTCTGATCTTCTTTTGTATTTGCTCGCTGACCCCGAGCATGTATTTGACTTGTGACCCTATTTCTGTTAATAAAATACAGGCCATCTGACCAGCATTCACGCCAATGAACTACAAGGTGCTGATTACCTCATTGTAAATGCTAGGAGTTAGAAACATGAAGCAGTGTAAGGCTGGTGGATGGGTGGGCTGAAGAGAAGCAGTGAAGGCAGCATGAGCAATTCAGAGCTGTGATTTCAAAACCAAACTAAAGATAATAAACTCCTTCAAAATATGCAATACTATCCATAGAAGACCTGTATATCTCCTTATGTATTGTTCAGCTATTAATTAGTTGATAATGTTTAGGGGATTATGGCATGACAAAAAACAATTATAGCTATAATGTGGAAATTTTCACTATCTGTAAGGGTGGCAGTTTATAAAATCAAAATTACCCTATTTACATTTTGGGTTATCAATTATAATTATATGCCTTGTGAAAAAATACATCAGCACTCAGTGGTAATAATTTCAGTATAGTGTTTTGAGGCTAAATTAACACTGGAAAGCATAGGTGAGCTCTTTCTAAGCAAAGTATTATTTGTTTTTATGGCACTAGCAGAAATGTAGGGGAAAAAATTAAGAAAATGTATAGTAATGAACTTATTAATGCTTTTACCAAATCCTTAAATCATGAACTTTATGGAAAGCACTATTAATTGTGTGTTACATGAAAAAATCATGCCAAAGCCATTTATCAGATATGTAATCTGTGGCTCTGTTTTGTGACAGGAAGCCATTATTTCCACTGAAAAAACCAAATCCGTTAAATTTGAACTATTAGATTACAGCAGGGTTAAGGCTGCTTCTGTGCTGTAGAGTCACATCAGGGTCACAGCCCAGTTCTAGAGATGTACTGCAAGAGCTTCATATCTGATTAAGACAAAAAACTGATAAAAATGTAATGCAGACTAACAATATGGAATTATCTGATGCAGTTTGGGGGGATAGGGGCAGGGGGTATAACATCATTCAGTTTATTTGCATATGTTTGTTCTTTCTACTGAAATCAATCTCTTTGAAGGAAGCAAGAAAACTTTAGAAAAAGAAAATATTATTAATGCTGGTAAGAGAACACAGAAGAAAATCTTTTGTAAACATTTCTTTTCCAGTGTTGATTATCATTCTGTCTAATGTTTATTTTCATAATTTTCTTTGATCCAAACACAAATAACAATAAAGTTAGTTCCATTTCTTTGAACTAACAAAACTATACTCTAGCCAAATTTGGGGCAAATTTTTAAGTGGCTTTTTGTTTTTCTCCCAAGTCACATAACAGATTTATAGAGTAGATATTTGCATAACTCGCACCCTCTCCTATATAGGAATGTTTCTATGGCTAACAGTAATTTACCTGCTCTGGGCCTCTTGCTGACTTTGTTGAAAAGGCTGAGGGCTGTAAGCATCTGGGCATGTACTCGATAGCAGTCAAGGGAGCACCAGCAGTTCAGGGCTTGAGGTCAGGGCTCACTCCGTTGGGTTATGAGAATTGCTGCAGTTTGTAGGGATTGACTGTGGCCCTGCTGGGCTGGCTGGTGGGTTGTAAACCCAGAAAATAGTCAGTCCACCCTCACCGCATTTCCTACCCAAACCTCCATCACAGGCGACTAGCTGAGAGGCGGGGCAGGGGTGGCAGAGGACCAGGTCCATGCCGATCAGGATCCCTGTGCAAGGGGAGCTGAAAAGGCGGTGTTACTGCTTCTCACTCCTGGACCAGAACCAAGCAGCTAGAGCACATGTTGTATCTTCACTGTCTTCTTCTGTCAGAAATCTGACAGGCAAATACGTACTATAGACTTAGAAACAACTACATTCCTAACAGAAATATTACACAATTGTAAAATATGTACTACAGTATTTACCATAATGCTTAAAATTAGGTCTGCATTGCTGGAGGTGTTTTAGTCTGTACATACTTAAAAGCTCTGCCAAAGCACAGATCTGCTCAGGAGACCAAAACCACAAGATCACCTCAGGTAAAGCCATTGACCATGTCTCAGAAAGCTGCTTAGCCTAGCTGAACAAGGGCATCCAGCCTCTGTGTACAGGTCCAAATTTCATTCTTACATCAGCCAGCATGTGGTTGATGACAGGGACAAAGCCCTAAGCAAATCATCTTCCTCTTTACTGTACACTTCGACCAAATTATGGTTATGATTTTACCATTGAAATAAATGTCAAAATTTCTACCAGCTTCAGATGGATTGGGATTTGGCCATTGGCTTCTAAGTGCAGATAGCTTGTTAGAGGGCTTATTTTTAAATCAGGAGGTGTGTTAAGTGCTTTGAGAGATTATAAATATAGAAACTAATACAAATAACTTGAGGTCAGGTATTGCTAAAAAACATCACTAGAAAATGGACATGTTTACAGATAAGTCGGAACTAATCCTAGTGACAGCAGGTGACTTACACTTGAGCAGGAATGAGAATTTGGGTTCTGAACCATGTAGAACAGTTTTGGCTGAACCTTTTTACATTTTCTTTTTTTTAAAATACATATAAAAATGCCAAATATAAAACAGTTGTTAACTTCTGTAGTTTGTTCTGGTCGAAATAGGGTACTTCTGGTCCTCTATCAGGGAGTCCCCAAACGGTAACTAAAGGCCTCTGCATAAATGTGCGAAAGCCCTTCCCTTTAGCAAAAGATCATCGCAACGACAAATACAACCAAAAAACGCTGCTTATTCAGTTTCTTTTTTAGCTTTTTAACATTATGAAAACAGGAATACCAAAATTGACACTGTAATTATTGTGTGGTTCACTTTCATATAAATATAATTAGGAATATGGGACTAGAAAAAAATCACATGCCTCTAGGCTCTGTTTCCTACGTTGCTGGCAACCGTCGCATAGGTACAAAGCCCAGAATGAGCACGCAGCACTTTCCACCGAAGTTGTCCCAAGGAACAAAGCCATTAGTTACAGAGCTACAGTATACTCATTTCTTGACAGGAGAGTGTGAACCAGTGCACTTCCAAAACTTATGACTTTTACATTCTTACATAATTTGAAGTAAAAATACATAGAAGTGCTCATGTGCTAGAAAAAGCTCTCCCTATTTCTTGTTGCTGAAAGAGACGGGACTTTGGCATGTAAAAGCAGAGGCCCTTGTATTTCCTAGTCCCCAAGACTGCATGGTTTGCTGGATAATTCAGAGCTAAACACAGAATTGTGCTCAGCACTCTTCCCTCCTCCCTTTTTGAATAAATGTTTCTACTCTGTACTTCTGCAAAGACAAGCAGAAAGCCTTGTAGACAGGTGTGGTAGCATCTGCCTGAGTCTGCAAAAGCCTGAAAAAGTCTGAAAAAAGTCTGAAAAAGCCTGAAAAAAGCAGCAATGAGAGATACAGTGCTTGAAAACTAAAAATGATAGCCTATGCCATGCTGAAAGCTCAGCATGTGCCACAGCTCAAAATAAATGGGGACCCATGTAAAAATAAATAGTATATGGCTTACTGTAGTGATGCCTTCATTTTGGGGGGGGGGGTGTGTGTTTGCTTTTATTAATATTCAGTTAAATAATATTCAATTATTTTTATATTCAATTAAAATAAAGTATTTGCAGTCATTTTGATAACATGCTTTGCCAGTGATGGTCCAGACCTCAGTGGGTGTAAAGTTGTTTTGGTGCCTGGTAAAGGACGCAGCTGATGTCCTAGCCTAGCTACCATGTTGTAGAGTAAGGCTGTCTTGAAAATTCCTCTTCAAAATGGCTCTCTAGCAGGATCACTGTGCTTTTCACATCTAGGGATTGAAACACGAGTTGTGTCTCAAAAACCTTATGTTGTATAGTCCCACGGTAATTCTTCTTCCTTTATCTCCAGTAATTTTCCTGTGCTGGATCTGGACTGTTCCCTTCTGCTCAGCAGGGGTGTTTTTGTTCTTTTTCTTTGTCGCTATTAATTTTCTTGTAACTACTATCTACTGTGTTCACATAGCATCCACTATCAAGCTATTAAAACAGTGTTCAAGTATATTAAATCCCCCATTTTAAAATAGTAATAAAAGATTTTTACTAAATAAATACATAAAGCCTCTCTCTCAGATCATACAATAAGGAAACTGAATATAGGGCTAAAGTTCCCAGAACTTGAGAGGACAAAGGAGCAGTTTACTGAAGAGCCTTTTCCCAACACTCAGAGCTTTGATAGTCCTTAGAGGAAATAATAAATCTTTCTCTTTGTCACTCTTCCCTAGGTTTCTTTTGTTGCTTAGGATTAAAAAAGAGAGAGAGAGAGAAAAAAGGAGTGTAGGTACTACTTACAAGGCAGCTTCCTTGATGTTTCTGGTAGTCCAACCAAGGGACAAGATTGTGTGTATAGGAAGGGGAGATGAACAATTCATCCTGCAAAGGAATTAAAAACAAAAGTGGAAATCCTTTGTAAGAAGAAGAGTGGTTGGGATTATAGCTGCATGCTTTCACTAATGACTTTGCAAACATTTAGCCAGAGATAACCTAGAAATCCAGTTGCACTTTATTTAATATTCAGATAAGGACCATTCACCTGCTGTTAAGCTACAACATCTACAATCATTCTTTGAATACTGATAATTATACGAAGCAGACTCCCCTAGAGGCTGGTAGTCTAGTCTGGATTCACCTGGAATACAAAGATGAATAATATTGCATATTACATGCACCCAAGTAGTTGCAATTTATAGAAATGTCCATTTACGCTCCTGAAAAAAAGATGTGTATTTCCCTAGGGGTATAGTATATGGTGATAAAAACCTGTGTGGGGGACTATTTGGATTGTAACTCCTAGTGTGCCTCTTGTTGATTAATTAGTAAACAAATAAATCGTTATATTTAGCCAGATATCTCACTACATGACCATAAAAAAGGAAATGTTAAAAAAGAATCTCGTGTGCTTCGCCATAAGGAAGGGTTACTCAGAGACACAAGAAATGAGGACCAGAAGTGGCATCCAAACAGCTCGGAGTAGATATGTGTATACATTTTAAAAAGATGAGTAGCATTATGAATATGCTCTCTTTGCCTCCTCTTTTCCTCCTCTTTCTCCCATCAGGTGCCTTGTCCTTGCTCTCCCCTCTCGTTTGCTGATGGCTGGTAACACCTTATCTCCACCAGGGAAGCAACCGGGAAGTTTGCTCCTTCCTCACAAGACTGAGGGTATAATTAGAACAACGCACCTGCTCAGTCCTCCGGTGACTCAGTTAGTCTACATCCATGTCAAAATCCATGCTGTGAGGGTAATTTGATCATCTCACTTATTTTTTTTCATATACTTTATATGAATAAACCACCAGAACAAGCCTCCATTGAGTTGGTTCAGTTTAATCTCACAAATTTGTGTCAACTCTTTGTTGCCAGAAGAATTTTATCATTTGATCTCATGGTTACAATTTAGTAGACTTTAGTACATATTTTATTTCACTCTCCAGAATATAAAATTCCATTTTGTGTCAAAATCATCTTTTTATTATTATCTATTTATATTTCAGTGATACTTACAGGCTTCAGCTGAGATCAGGGCCTTGTTGTACGGAGACGATACAGAAACACGCAGTAAAAGAATTCTAGTCCCAGGAGCCTTGTAAGCTAAATAAAGGCTGGGAGAAGGGAAATATTACCCCCATTGTACAGATGGGAAACCGAAGCCCTGACAGTCTTTCCATGCAATGCAGCACAGTGTCACACAGCGGTACTGAAGAGAGAGTTCTGGAAAAGCAGCAAAGTCCAGAATCCATGCAAAATAAAGGTGGATTTAAACCCTGTTCTACCAGCAGGCATCCATGTAAGTTCAAATACGTTATAGATGTATACTGGTATCATTCGCACTCTGAGCATCCCAAGGTTCCCTTGGCCTTCTCCATGTTTGTTTGTCTCCCAGCCCCTGAGTCAAAGGCAGAAGATGCTATTTTTTTGATGCTGCCGCCTTAGGCTCATAAAAGTTAGCCTACACTGCTTCCCCTAGCACTTAACAAAAATTTACCTCTAGCCCTGCGATGCCACAGTGGTGTCAAATCTCTCTGACTGCAGCAGCTTCCAGGCTCAGCAGAGATACATCAAGGGTCTGTTAGGTTCTCCTTCCCGACACCCAAAGGGTAATGTAATTGTTTTGTCCTTGAACAGAGCCTGGAATCTCCTGCATTAGAATACTTTTTCTCATTTAACCTGCTTCTCCCGGGAGACCCTGGAAAATCATGGGGAAGCAGTAGCTAGCAGAGGACATTCACTCAAGACCAAGCCCAGAGAAGCACTTTGAGATTCCCTGAAGACATAGCAGAAACAAGCAGAGATAGTAAGCTTGCTGTCTGCCTTTCAAAGATGGCTAAAGATAGGAGGGGAGGCTGCCAGGAATGAGGGTGGGGGTAGCAGTTTGCACAGAGGTGCTGGTGTCCCCCTCGGATCTGCTGCTCTACCACAGACATTTAGAAGCCAGCCTGGTGAATTTGGTTTGCAGAACTCTGTGAGCTAAACTCTTCACCATTCGAACTGCACCGCTGTAACATTGCCTTTTGACTAAAAACCAGTTCAGACTAATTGTCAAGGATCAGATAACAGGAAAATATTTCTATTTGACAGTCTACTATTTTTCAATTGTTCCTCTGTTACATATCTAAGTAAACATTTGTTCCACTTATCATTTCTGAGCAAAAGACATGAATCATTTGACTAGTAAAACCACAACGACAGCTGTTGCTTATTAGAAACAGTCATCTTGTTCAAGGGCCTGCTACGGAGGAGTTCTTCAGGAAACTGTTTCTGCTTTTAGTGCTTTATAGTGCAATGAAAGCAAAGTTGCAGAAATTAGGGCACTTTTATTTCGCTTAGGTGATTGGCAAAACGCACAGGCAGGCGTGAGCACACACACAGAGCAATTGTCACAGCTCAGCTAGAAACCCCCAAGAAATAGGAAAATACTCATGTAAGGATACTACTAATGTTATAACCCTTACGTTCTTGAACTTCGTGATGTTTATATGGTTCCCGATAATACAGGTCAAACAAAAACTGGATTTAAGGGTCCCTTTCTAAATAGGTTATAGTATTTGGGATTTTGCTGTTGGATACAAATTTAAACCAGTAACTATGTGTGCCAGAAATATTTTTCACCATTCATGGTTTCTCCAGGTCTCAGGAACAAATTAATTCTCGATTGATAAAATCCTTAGAAGCCAGTCATCAGTAGTCACTACTACTATATTACTTTCAGATAAAGCTTCTCCAGCCAGTGGTAAAAGAAGGGGGGGGGGGGGGGCGGGAAATCAGTTTTAAAAGTCTGATCAACATAGGAAAACCAGGGAGGCCAACTGTTCTTAATTGCAAGAAAATACTTCTTAAATTAGTGGAAACAAAACAGGGAATGAAAACTGGACCACAAGGCATTCAAGAACAAATAAGTGAAACTGAGTCAGATTAGACATAAAGATTTTTTTTCCTTTCTAGATTGCCAGTTCCTAGGCATTACAGAGTATAAGGGCCAAAATCTGATTGTTTCTGTGACCAGTATGAAACAAAATTATATTAAACAGAGGCCTAACAATTAGGCATTTTATCAGACAAAACCGCTGGAATGGTATATGCTGTATGATGCCCTTTTTGTCAGCTTTGAAGGGAGAAGCCAAAGACTAAATGAGCGTAGAGACTGCGCTGATCCCAGCAGAGCGGAGAGGAGGAACATTGGCAGGGCAATGTGGAGATGCTACCAGGCATTCTGCTCTGCAGTCAAATAGGAGCATTTGTGGCTTTGTGCCTGTTGCTTAAATACCTTTCAAAAACACAATATTTGTTTGCAAACATTAAAGAGGAAGCTAAAAAAAAAAAAAAGCTTAAAAAAAAAAGGATTGTTGGATTATGGTAAAAGGAAAGGAAAGCAGAACATACAGTGGAGAGGAGCGTGTCACTGAGGAGGCAAAGCTGAGGTTTATTACAGGTTAGAAATCTGCAAAATTGTCACCAATTCAATAACAGTATTCAGCGAGGTTTCTAAAGATCATATCCTGCCCTTCATTCACCCTCACAACACTCACTGATGGGAGTCAGCACTTTGCTGCAGCTGGATATTTATAAGTCATTTGTTCTGTGTAACATGCCTGTTCTTACTAATCTTAGTCAAGTAAGTAGTCCATTCTCATGTGTCATCCCACGGAAGTCAAATGTGCTATTAGCATAAGTGATGATTACTTATCTGTGTGAGGTCTTGTGAGGTTGGGTCTTTCAGCATCAGCATACTTGACATGGCAGTCTTTCTATTATAATTTAATAAAATGGGGCCCAATTCAGTTCAGAGGTGCCTTGAGGAATAAGCTGGGCTTAAATGGTGCTTAGGCCTTTGACTGGACCTCTGCAAACCCTGAATTTCATTGAGTGAATACTAATTACTCAGAGGGGGGTTATTAAATTATAGACTCAGCTCTTTACCGTTGCTCAGAGCACAGTATCTTTGCAAGTTCTTGAGCAAGGTAATTTAAATCTGAACCCACCTGGAAGAAAGTTGTGGTAAGACTGCTTTTCCTTGGTAAAAACAGGAGCTGCGGAAACGTCATTAGTAAATGGTTCAGAGAATTTGTTGATGGGTGAATTTGACTCTAAAAAAATACTACACACTAAAAACGGACAGCATAAGGCATTGGAGAGAACTGCGTCTCACAGCAGCACCGAAATGGAACTGTCTCTCCCAATGAGGCAGATGGAAGCGGCCTCATCCAGAACCCTGTGCAGTCAGCGGAGATCTCTCTGGTTTGATGAGCTCTGAATTAGGCCCTTACTGAGCAAGCACGCTTAGGCACCCCTGATGCATCTTAGTCTTGGATGAGTGTGTACAGCAGCACTCTTCAACATCTGTAAAACGAATCGGTTACCCATAATCAGCTGCTTGGTGCAAGAAGGAATCGACCAGTTAGTTTTCTGCGCCACACACCACTCCTAAGGAAGAACTCGTAACTGGTGCATGGATAAATCGGCAAAAGACATCACCCGTACTAACCACATGATTTTAAAGGGTTACATGTATTTCTAACAGCTGGTACTCTCTTTTTAAATTTTTCATATCTTTTTGTTCTTCACCGCATTTCTGTGCAGCTACTAGCCTCAGAGTGGCTCCTGTATTCTCTCTGAACCTTCACTCTGAGATCCTACAGCTCTCACAGTGTTTACATCTTTTGTGAATACTGCAGCATTTCCTTGTGACCTTTGTGACTATCTCCTTAATTCATAGTTCTCCTGATTCCCAAAGTGTAATGGACAAAGAGTAGGAAAATTTTGGATTATAATTTCCTGACCAACTAGCAGGTTGCTCAGCTCTTTGTTGCATGTGACCTGCTCTAGTGACAGCGTGCATGAGTCGCCTTCCATGTAACTGGCGGTTTAGCCAGCAGAACCCTTTTATTCCTCTCACTGGAGTAGCACAGAGAAATTCATTTGATTCCAGTGGATATTAGTTGATTTCATTATCATATTCTAGAAAATAAAGATTATGATTCCAAATTATTTTGCCTGCAGTCCACACACTAACCATGTAAATGGCAATATGTGGAAAAGTTGACTGCATCATAAAAGATTAACTTCCTGCAAGGATTTTCTTGAATTGGTTTCAAAAGAATCTGCTGTTTGGCATCCTTCCTGTACTGAATTTCTGGAGGGTAACTGCATTATGTGCATGTGTAACATGCAAAAGGAACCCTTCACCGAACTCTTTCTGCTACCAAAGGTAACTGTAGCACATTGTTTGTTTTTAAAAGTTGCTCAAAAGCGAAACTCTATATGCGTATAAGCTTATAGATGTGTGCATTGTAAGGTAATCACTAACGGAAGGTAAAATACTACTCTCTTTCACTTGCTGTTGAGTGACAAAGTTGCATCTAATGATAATTTGAATATTCTGCCAACAGTTGGTGATATTTTGCCCCTGCCAAAATAAAGAAATAAATAAATGCTTCCATCTCCCACAGCAAATGCCCTGTAAGTCTATAGAAAACAAATTAGGAATGCGTTATTCTCAATGAAAAAAGTCTCCATGAAAGCTATAATTTTATTTTTTTTTAGTGCACAGAATAACATAAATCAAAAGAAGCAATAGTCTACCTTCTGTTTTGACTACTTTGTGTACTTTGACCCTCTTCAACCCCTGCCAATTTTTATCTCATTTTTGTTTAACTTTGTACATCAGAGTTTAATTTTAAACCTGGTCCTGAAGACAGTGATGTATAGGGTACATCAAGTATAGCTTAAATTACCCTCTCCCCAGTGATTTGAAGTTGAGGGGAGGGTCTTGCTCCGCAGCAGGGTGGGAAAGAGAAATGGTCAGATGTTGCCCTTTGAACCTGACCACCCTCAGCTACAGAAACATTTATGCCAGAACATCATTTATTGATTTTATTATATTTTAGGATCTCTTAAAACTGTTGGTGAAGTTTGCCATATATTAATTTTTGACGCATGCATATAAAAACAGAAATATGGGTTGAGCAGAAACTATAAATATAGACAACACTGCCCAATAAACTTACATCCTTTTACTTACAGGTTTCTGTTTCAGCTGATCATTCTGAGCAGCCTGTCTTGGAGAATAAATGTTACCCCTCTGATAAGCTAACCAATTTGAAGATTAAAGCTACATTTGAGGATTAAAGTTTTTCTTATTTGATTATTGTCGTGTCTTGCAGCAGTAGAAGATAAATATTAATAAAATGTTAAAGTCCAATTCTGCTCACTTTACTCACGTAAGCATTTTATACCATAAGACTGAACAAGTTATGCAGGATTTGGCCCTTAAACTCCGCACAGACTGCTCTGTTTTCTCAGTCCACTAAGAATAAGTCTCCCGTGAAATGTTACATATACCCAGCAAACTCATGAACCCACTGCTGCCACAGAAAACTCACGCTGACGGGTAGCTCTGAAAACTCACCATCCAATTATATACCACAGAGCTATGTATGTGTTTTTATTGAGGAGAATAAAAACCACAAGCAGCGCTCTACAACAGACCACAAAATGGGTTTGGCACCTGTGTCTCCTCGGAGCCGAAGTTTCAGAGTTGTGTTATCACGTGGCCCGCTGACCCCGGGAGAGCAGCGCTGACCTTGTCTTACACGCAGAAGTCTATTGCTATGACTCCCCTGAGAGCACAAACCAGCTGCAAACTGCTGCAATGATTAACCCTTATGTGTTGTAGATGTAACATCAAGTCATGGTAATAAAGCTTTCACTGCATAACAGATCTCTTGCTTTGTAAATTGTTGCTCTTATCAGCTGCACTCTAGGATGTTATCCCTTTTCTGTGAAGCATGACTATTGTTCACTGGAAAGGCTACCAGATCTATAAAGCCTGTGATATTTATTCAATTGCTTTGCAGAATAATACGGAGAATACACTTTGTTTAAACTAAAAATGCAGTGTGTGAAAACAAACAAACAAAAAAAAACCAACCATGAAATACTCATACATATGAAACAATATATTAATTAAAATCCAGAACGCCTGTAGCAGATTTGAAGCTGGGAACACCAGATTTGCTGTAACAGACAACTGTGTTGTTCCACTGAGTCCGGGCTCCTGTTTGTGGGAGTAATTTACACCTAACGTTTTGTAAAAATGGAAATGTTTGAGCCTCTGATGTACCTGGACAATTACAGAGTTTTGCTGTTTGTGGGAGACAGAATGTTTGTAGCAATCGGCACTCACCTCCCCGAAACATAAGCAGTATAAGTCTTATTTTGTCACACACTTCAGACACCAGCCCTAACTCTGTGCTTTCCTATTTGCATAGAAGCCAACGGGAGCTTCGCGCGTGTGCCAGCCCATAACGCAAATTGCAGGGCAGCAAACAGGGCCCTGGCTCCCTTAGAAACACGGATGCTTCCTACCCTCCAGCCCTTCCCTTGCCAAATCTATGGCCACATCAAAGCTGTGAAAGACAAGGTGACGGACACTTAAGCCCCAAGAGCTAGGAACGGCACCTCCAGGCGATGGAAGGTGCAGTGGGTATCACCATGGCTGTCGCTGCCCACAGTCGCCCTTTCAGAGGGACTTTCCAACATCCCCCAGCCAAGCAGAGCGGAAAGGATCTGTTCAACGTACCTACCTGTCGAAGCAGCAACCCCATGTGCTTTAGGGGCACCGCACTGCTGTCGCTTCTGTCTCTCTGCATCCCAGAGGCTGCGTAGCCAAAAAGCATTCCAGGGTTATGGGTTTTATACACGACCCCTTTCAAAAGATAAAACCAGCTTCCCAGTTCAGGAAATAAGGAGAAAACAAACAAACAAACAAACAAACCCCCTTTGATATAAACAGTGGAAAAGTAAATTCAATTTAAGGAAACAAAAAATGGTTTCCCTACACAACCCTGAGGTGTTAGGGGGTTTGGGAGGGGCATTCAGATACTGTAAAATGTGACTGAAAGGCCTTGCACTGCTCGGGCATGTAGGAGGCTAACGGCACCTGCCGAGTGCAGGCTGAGAAAGGTACCTGGGAAAGCTTTCAGCTCAGGAGGGAGAACGAGGAGGGAGGCTGCGGGGAACACGGGTTTAAGATTCCCTGGTTTTCAGAGGGAGCGGGTTAGTGCCCTTCAATGAGAAGTAAAGTTACACCACTCTGTGGGCCATGACTCACCCCCTTCTCCACCTCTTTTATCACATTAATTTGGCTTGCCCTTAACGAAATAGAGGCCAACCTGCAGGAGCCGTGCTTGGGCTGGCCTTGCCAGGGGCTGCAGGAGATATTCTTTATTCCTCACCAAGGAAGAAGCTGCTCTGGACTAATGGTGCTTTGCAGCTTGGTATCCAGATTCATCTGCTTGAAAAACACTGCAGATAGGTTTATTGCATAAGTTAGGCTAGACAGGATTGTTCCTCACGCATTGGCACAGGGAGCATTTTCCTACAGGAACTGCAGATGAAATCAAGCAGTATATTCCTCTCCTTTCCTACCTCTCCCTCCGCAGGCACCTAAGTGTTATTTTAACACCAACAGCTGTAGTTAAAAAAACAAAACAAAACAAAAACAACTAAAAAACAACAAACAAACAACAAAAAAACTCTTGTGAGTCCTGCTACAGCAAACATAGGTAGAAAGGCAGTGACAAAACAGTTGACAACTCCAAAACTGGCAGAAACAGGGAGCGGCAGTAACTTCACTTACTCCCTTATCAGCTCCAGCAGCTCCTGTTTTTTCTCTGAGCAGCTGCTGTGGTTTCCCAGGTGGGGACCATTGGCCTCTGAAGGGAGCAGAAGTTGTCTGTTCCCTCTCCAGGAGGGTGGGGAAGGGTCTCTGGGTGATGGCTCTTTGTGTCCTGCCTGGCCTGTGCAGCTGTGAGCAGGAGGAGGTGGTGGGCTCCAGCTGCTGTGGGGCTGCATCCTTTCCTTCCCTGCAGGTCTGCGCTTGGAAGTTGGGGAGCCCTGGTGTGCCTTCCACATCTCATCCCATCTCTGGCTGTCGCTCCTGCTTCCAAGGTACTGTTACCGTGATATTTGATTACCCAAAGGGGAGAAAGAAGCGATAAATTTACTGAAATTCTCTTGAGATTATTTTGTTCTCTTATGGGGTTTCTGTGTGAAGGGGGTACCTACTCTATTAACTCCCATTAATATCAAACCTCTACTATTAATAGGATTTGCATATGGGAAGGAAGAGGATTGACCTTTAAATTCATTAAATAAAGTAATTTAAAAAAAAAAATACTTAAAAGCATTAGTGTGATGAAAAATACAAGAACAAATACATAGGCATCAGTATCTGGGCTTTCGTTAACACTAACGAGCAAATTATTGCAAGGGAAGATTTGCATCATTGGAATACATATTCCAGCCTCCATACTGATATATGTGATGTGGGGTTATCTTTGTCTGGCTCCCCTTTCAGAATATATTTTCTTCTTATAAAATAGCCGCTTTTTAACTCCCATTGGGGACTTCCTTATAAATGAGGAACTGGTCCTCAAGGGACTGGCCTGGCTAGAAAAATGTGTTATTAAAAAAAAAAAAGCCATATTAGAATACTAAGCAATATAATTAGATGATTTCTTTGTTTTCTAGAAAACCTTAAAAAAATGTATAGCCAAGTTTTAATTAAACATATTCTCTGCATGTTTGAATTGAGTAAGAATTAGAAAATCCTGTTGCATTTTAGAGGGATTAATTGCATTCATTTAACGTTCTTGCTCTGATCTCCGACGCACAGTCAGGTATCACCACTCTTCTTGCAAAGCGGCTACGGTGTCATGAGTAAGATATGTTTGCCAACATCGCGGGGGCCATGAGCTGACCCTCGGAGGGACGTTCTCAGCCCATGAGTAGCAGCGAGTCTCCTCATCCCCTAATCTTTCACATGGGAACAAACACAGGTTCTTTGTACCAAAACTGGCTAAAGACGAAGATTCAAAATATTATTGCGCCTAATAAGAAATACTGATTTACGCATCCTGAAAAGCTTCTGTTGCCTTCACAGCAAGTAGTCTAAAATATGGTTAGATTAGTAATCTTAATCACCATACTGCTTTTCGAGGCCGATTCTTGCGACGCCCATGTCCAATGGCCTCTGGATCTCTGGCATCACTCTGCTCTTGCGTCTTAACCCATCTGCATCTCAGCTTTCTGACACAGCCCTTTGCAAAGTACTTTGAGACACTCGGCTCAAATTTGCCGCCGGTTCAAAGCAGTATTAATCAGTATTTTGTGCTATTTTGTTAGGCGGCTCGGGCTATAACTTCAGCTATTTATTCTGTGCCTGTCCCACCTCAGGGCCCCACAAGTGGGAAGAGGTGAAACCGTTCAGGTTATTCTCCTCAGAGCTCAGCTAACGTCATCTGCTGAATACAGCTCTTAACATCTGAAGTTGGTGAAATTAAATAAAGTGCAAGCATCCTTTGGTCTATAAGTCTTTGCCTTTAAAGCGATTACTCATGGTAACCTTAACAATAGTATATTAAGAAAAAAAAAAAAAAGTCGTCGTAAGAGAATGTGGTGTTAGGATGGAGCTCTGCCTGATATTAGAACAATTATGGAGCAGATGCATCCACTCTGAACAAAGTGACCTTTTCATCAAGTTACAAAATATTAAAGGTTAAAGAATGTTTGAAAGGAAGTTAATACTTTTAGAAGTTAGGGGGGAAAAAATTGCCATTCTTTCAAGACCTGACCAAAATCGGTGGGAAGCTAGAAGATGACTGTTTAGGCACATCCAGTCATAATTTAAGCAACTCTTATGACAGAAGGGTATAAGGTACTTTACATCACCTGTTTTATTTTAAAATTAGAAGCGCTTTTTCGGGCAAGAAATGAGACTTGCTAGGAATAAATACCCCACGAAGGAAACCTGCTCTAAAGCTGGTTAATTGCAATTTTAAAGTCACATTTCTCTCCCTCCATTGTGCGCAGATGACACGAGAACAAAGAGCGGGGATCAATGACGGTGTCACATTTTCTAAGATTCCGCGTTTCAGCTGACCTGGCCGGTGCAGACCCCGGGCACTAGCGAGGGGCCGGAGCTGCCGCTGCCGCCCCGGCCGGGCTCCCCCTCGCCCCCCGGGGCACCGGCGCGGTCCCGCCCGCCGTCCGCCCTCCCGCCGCGCCGGGGCCGCGGGAGCCACCGCGGGGGCGCGGACGGCGCTGCCCAGCGCAAGGCCCGGCCGATGCGCCGTGCCCGGCTGCCGAGCCCCGGCGCAGCCCCGACGGCCGCCCGCGGAGGGGTGCGGCGGCCCGGCCCGCTCGGCCTCCCGGGGTGCGAGGCCTGCTGGCCGCCCTGGCGGGGCGGCTGCGCCCGAACGGCGGGTTTATGTTGTTAAAATTTATTAATTTCTCAGGCAGGAGGACGGGGAGGGGGGGATGCCGGGTGCCGGCCGGGTCCCGCCGCGGCGGGGCCGAGCCCAGCGCTCCGCCCGCGTCCCCCCGCGTGTGCGGAGCCGGCGAGGGCGCAGCTGGGATCCCGCCCGCGGGCCGCGCCGTCCGGGCCCTGCGCGCTCGTACATCATAAATGTAAGCGAGCCCCTCTGAACAGTAGTGCCTGGGCGCGCCGGGGAGCCAGGATTTACGGCCCGGCAGACCCTCTGTGGCTTTTTTTTTTTTTTTTTGCTTTATTTATTTTTTTTAAGCCCGCTGGCCTCCTGCCACGCCGTGGCCTACCGGCCTGCACAGCTCCGTCCCGGGATCGGCCCCGGGGGCGCGAGGCAGCCCCGCACCCGCAGCGCTGTGCGCGCAGGCAGCGCGCCTGGGGCGCGGCCTCAGCCCCCCCGCCCTGCGGAGCCCGCAGCGTGCCCGCAGCCGTGGGGCTGCGCCGCTGGTGCACCGGTAACTTTGCTGAGAGGAACTTGTGTGTGCTGGTGCGGGCACTGTGCGCAAATCAGTGAAAAAACCCGTCTGGGAAATAAGTTACTGTGACGAGGAAGAAGGATTTCGCTCGGGCTTCGGCTTTATCCGCTTCCCACCTCGTGTAGTTTTTCCCGGTCGGTGTTCTCTGGTTTGGGTTTGGTTGGTGTTTTTTTTCCCCTCTCAAAAAAAAGCATATCTGTGCACAACAAAATCTTTATTGCGTTAAATCGCAGGCGGTCAGCAAAGGAACAGCTGCGTTAGCGGTGCAATGAAAACTTTCAGGTGATGCGAGCAATAAGGGGGGAATCCCATTCCCTTCTCCGAGATCCTCCAAACGCCTTTCAAATTAGCCAGCTCTGCGGATCGCTGCCAGTCTCCACAAAGGCGCTCCCAAAGCCTGCAGCTAGTAAAACTTTGTATAGGTAAAATTAGCTAAACCCCTTCTGCTAACACAATAGCTTTTGTTGCCACATATGGTGGAGTTCCAGGATCTGTAACTATTTTTCATAAAAGATTTTCCTACTGCCCGAGTGAATACATTCCGCTACAGTAGCTCTGAATGGCACCGCTTATTTCCTCCAAAGCAGCGCCCGATTGTTTCTTCAGAGACCCTAAGTCCTTTCGGGGAGGGGGGGAAGTGATAATTCGGCGGGGCTGAACCGCGACGATAGATCTTCTCTCAGCACGCAGCAGCTCCACGAAGCGCAGCCGCTGGAGAGCGGCAAGTGCCGGGGTCGCGGGCCGGGCCGAGCGGGGCTGGGCGCCCCCGGGCTCTGCCGGGGCGGTGGGGAGCCCGGCCCACGGCGGGCCGCAGCCCTCCCCCGGCCCCGAGGTGCCCCAAGAGCGACAGAGCCTCTCCCCGCCCCCCCTCGGCGGGGACGCGGCCGGGGCCCGGCGCTCCGCGGGGGGAGCAGCAGCAGCAGCTGCCGCCCGGCGGGGCCGGGAGCCGCTCTCGCCGCCCGGGTTCAGCTCGCGAACTTGTTGGCAGCGGGCGGGCGCAGCGGGGCCGGGGGCTTCCCCTCCGCGGGGGCCGCCGGGGAGCGCCACTGCCGCCCGGCGCCGCGGGGGGCACGGACCGGGCACCGCCACCGCCCGGCGGGCACCTGGCGGCGCGGCCGGCTGCGGAGCGCCGCGCGTGCGGTGCTGTGCGGTGCGGCTGGCGCTGCCCCGCCCCGCGGCTGCCCGCGTCCCCCGGCGCGGTGGCGGCCCGGGCGCTGCTTGTGGAGGGGGGTGCGTCCCTGGCAGCGGGGTTAGGGGGGGATTGCTGCGAGGCGCGGGCGGAAGCGAATCGATTCGGCCAAGTCTCCGCAGCTTGAGAGCAGCGCCGCAAACCCCGGCGGCTGCGCGGCCCCTGCGCCCCGGGCTGTGCCCGGAACGGCTGCTCCCGCGCGGGGAGGCTGCGGCTCCAGCTCCCATTTTCTGGGGCTCGTTACATGTCAGGACTGTGGAAGTCCTCTGGACAATTTACAGACAAAACATCTGGTTCGTTAAAGCAAAGCTACTGGACTAAGACAAACAAACTTTGCTGCTGTGTAAATTCACTTACCCAAACAATTTACATTCAGGCAAAGATTTTAGCCCGAAGAAAAACTTTTATTCATTTGTGTTCGGAGGTTTGGGAATTCGTAGGCATTTTGAAATAATTTTGCTCTGCTAAAGTTACGTAGATATTGCAAAAGGCTTTTGCTCGCTCCTCGGATTGTCACTCTGGCACAGTGGTTACTGACAACGCCGTTTCACGGAAGCGGCCGGTCGCTCTCGGCCGGGGGTAGCGGCGGCGCAGAACGAACTTGTCAGACCCGCACGGGTCTGGTCCGGCTCGGGGCAAACCGCGGCTCCTTTGTTCTGCCCGGCGGAACCGGCAGCACTTGTCGCGCAGTTCCCGCGGGCCGCCGGGCCGTTTGGCCGGGGCGGAGGCGTCTCCCCGGGCCGGGAGGCAGCGGCGGCCGCCGCGCCCGGTCCCGGCCGCTGGCTGCGGGGCTGCCCGGAGCCCGCGGGGCTGCTGGGGCCGCGCTGCCGGCAGGTGAGGCGGCCGTGCCGCCCTGCCCCGCTCCTGCCGCCGGGGCTGCCCGCACCCCCCGGCCCGGAGCCCGACCCCCGTGGACGCGCCGTCTCCTCCCCCGGCAGCCCGCTGCCCGGCCGGCGGGGCCGCCGCTGCCTCCGAAGGCCCCGGCCCCTGGGTGCCCACCCGTGGGTGCCCAGCCCTTCCCGCGCGGCCGGGGGACGCCCGGCGGGTCGGGGCCCCCGGGAAGCCGCCGGCCGGTGCGGAGGAGCGAGGCCCTGCGAGCCGCCCCCTGCGGGCCCCGCCGCCCCCCGCCCGGCTCCCAGGGAACAAGTGGCGGAACACCAGCGCGCTGCTCGGCAGGGAGAGAGGTTAAAGCCCCAAGCGCGCTGCTTTCCAGGAGGCGGCTGTTCCAAGTTTAATAAACTTTACTGAGCCTCCCTGGCTATTCCCATAACCGGCGGTTAATTTCAATGGTGCTTTTATCAGCTCAGCCCGCTGCCCCCGCTCGGAGCTGGGAGCCGGGCGGGGGTGTGGGGGCTGTGTGGGTTCTTGGGAAACGGCTGGAGTTTTCACGTAGGGGAATGAAATGAGCGGTGGAGATATACAACAAAGAAGGGCACTAAACGGTGCACGCTGTTGAAATATAAAACATTCTTAGCTGATGGAAAGTTCGGGAGTGATGGTTATCTAATTATGGGACTTATAAATAATTGGTACCTTGGTTTAAAACTGCCGGGAAGAGCGAGCTTAGAGCTGAGTCTCATGTGATGGAGTCTGTACACTCATCAATTTTATCCATTATATTTGTAAATGTTACGCTTAATAAAATTACGGGTTCTGGCGCTCTGAAATAGACTGTGACCCCCAAAGAAGCTGATGCACACGATGGAATCTGCAGTTCCCTCTGCAACTCGTCCGATAGAAAGTTCAATAGGTTTTTGGTTTTCTTCCTTGAAAAACTGGATATACTTAACAACCAAATTATTCTACAACTTCCTGAGCGTTTTGGCACTAAGTTGTCAATGTGTAAGTGCAGCGCATGTGTCTGTGTGCACGTATGTCTGCTGCCTTTCTCTCACGCACACAGGCGAGAGTTATCATTTCTGATTGAACTGAGAAAGTTCCTCCTATTACTGTTTACGGAAAGTTTAACCCTTTTCCATTCATCCCCCCACCCCAGTCCCAGATGGGTGAACTGTTACAAGCCCTCTGCCCTCCGCTGCCGGCGCCTGTGGCCCGCCCTGTGAAGAGCAAGGTAAGTGGTGTGAGACAAGCCTCGCCATGCAGCAGGGCTGGCCATTTCCTCGCCAGTGTTTGTTTTAGTGACACCGTTCAGCTGCTGAGGTTGCAACCTGCCAGCATCTTCCCCGCAGGCTGTGCTTCTACGGGAGGCAGAGCTCTGCTAGGGAATCTGTTCAAATACACATGCCGCTAAATTCGTCAACACACATGCATGCGTGTAGGTGAGTGTCACAGCCAGGACAGGACTGCGCGCCCGGGGGGCTGAGCCGAGCCCCACAGGCTGGCGGAGGCGGGGGGCGCACCCGCCGTGCGGAGCCCCGGCCCCGCTGCCCAGCCCGGTGCGCGGCCAGCGGGGCTCGGCGCCGGGCTGCCAGCTTGCGTGGCGTCGGGCGGCTTGCGGGCAGCGTCAGGCTAGCGAAAGACGGGGAGATTTGGGGAGAGGGAGGTGGAAGGAGAAAAAAGTTCTCGCAACTTGCAACCCCCCCCCAAAATCAGCGGCTGGCCGCTGCAGCGTGTTCCTGGGGGTGAGGCTCTGCAGCTGGCTAGCGAAGGCTCAGGAGTAATTCCTGGCTTCGGGGAGGACTCCCGCACGTTGAAGAACAGCCTTTACACGACTGAAGTGACTAAACGCGCCTTAGCACTTGTGCTTTGCTGCAGTTTCCAGGGCGCTGTGTCAGCGCCCGGAGCCAGGCTGACGTCCCCCGCGGCCGGCCGGGCTCCCGGCGGAGGCTCCCGAAGTTTGTTTCATCCTCTCCCGCTCCCGAGCTCGGAGAAATCCTCCATGTTGCGCAGCGCCCGCCGTCTCGGCCAGCAGCCTCCCAAAGCCCCAAGTTCACCTATCATCCCCCGGGCTCCGCGGCTAAGCCGGCCCCGGTCCCGGCCCCGGTCCCGACCCCGGCCCCGCCGAGCCGGCCGAGCCGCCTGGCTGAGCGCGCCCCGGCCGCATCCTCCGGGGGGCGAGGGGCATGAATTATTTAGGTTTTCCATTTCCTAATTCCTACTTCAAGGGGGAGGAGGGAGAGAGCAAGACCGAGTTATTAATCGCAGCCTAGCCCTCTCGCTTTTCCAGGGCTGTCTAACATTTGTAAATACTTATGCTGCGGCTGGTCCCCTCCTTCCTGGTTAAGTTGTTTAGTACGTCGGTTATTTGTACCGAATCCCGGTCTGTGTTGTGTCTGATGTGTTGTCGTTGCAATGTGCAGCCAGGGTGACACTGATGGATGCGCCAATGGTGAGACGGACAGATGTTAGGGCGGATCTAGCGGCATGCACCGCCACAGCGGCGCAGCCCGCCCGCACGGGGCTGCCAGCCGCCCGCGCCCCGTCCTGCCGCCGGCGCGCTCACACGCACACACGCGCTCGCACACCCGCACACCGAGGGGCTTGCTTTTTGGGGAGGGGGGGAACGTCTCGGGGTCGTCTCTTAAGTAGATCTGATCGCTCCTTCTGTGAGCAGATACTGTAACTGTGAGGAGCAACCAGCGAGTATCAATGAGATGGAACTGAGCGAATTTGGCAGCAGAAGCGGCAATTGACAACTCACCATTTTCTTGTTTGCAAGAAATGTTTCGTTTTCCCCCAACAGTAGCAATTTCCCGGGGACTTTAGGCGACTGCGATTTTTTTTTTCTTCCTAAATATCAGCTTAAAAAATAATCAACTCGTAAAAATAACAATCAGAAAAAAAAAATTAGCCCAAACCTTCTCCACCCTTCACGTAAAGTGTTTGAATTTCCTGCAACTTGAAAAGGAAAGCGAGAGCAAAAGCGGCACGGCGGCTTTATAAGATGTGAAGACGCAACAACATCTGCACTTAGTCAGGTATTTGGAATTATCCCAAATCTCGAAGAATGGGGGCGAGTGGAGATTTTTTTGATCTTACCGTAAAAGTGAGATCATCCTTTTTTTTTTATTCCTCCCCGTGAACTTAAAAAAAAAAATCGCTACTGTTTTTTTTTTCTTGGCTTTTTTTTTCCTTTTTTTTTTTTTTTTTTTTTTTTCCTTCACTTCTCCCGAGCCCAGGCGGCCTCCGGCAGCGCGGCGGGGCCGGTGCGGTGCGGGTGCTGGGCCGCCGTGCCCGGGCGCGCGGCGCGGCGGAGGCGGGAGGCCGGCATGGGCTCTGCTCGCCCCCCGCCGCCCCGGCCCTCCCCGCTGTGCGCGGCCCCGCCGCCCAGGGATGCGCAATCAAACCCGCAGCACATCGATCCGCCGGCGCTCGCTGAACTGAGCGCGGCGGCTCGCCAGTGAACTTGGACCAAAAAAAAACCCCCCAAAACCAACACCAAACCCCTATCCCCCCCCAAAAAAAAACCCAAAAGAAAGCGAAAGAGAGAAAAAAAGGCCCCGAAAGAGGGAAAGAGCGGGGAAAGTGCCCGTCCCCGCAGAGCCGGGCGCGGGCGGGGCGCGCAGTGCGGGGGCGCTGCCCGCTCCCCGTCCGGCCGGCGGCACCGCGGGGCAGGGCGCAGCGGCTCAGCCGGCGGAGGCGCCGCCGTTGACGGCCGCCGGCCGGGGCGGCCCTGCCAGCCCGCCCGCCCGCGGGCGCGAAGCGGAGCCCGGGCGGCTGTGGCGCCAGCCAGGTGGGAGCCGGAGGGCTGGATGAGTGCCGGCGGGCGGCCAGCTGCCCGGCGCGCCGGTGAGTGGGGCCGGGGCGGGCGGCGGAGCGAGGTGCGGAGCGAGCCGGGGGCCGGGGCTGCCGCCGCTGTCCCCTGGCGGGGCGGCCGGGCTCCGCGGGGACGGGGCTCGATCGCCGGGGGCGGGGGCCGGGCCCTCCTCGCCGGGGGGAGGGGGGCGGCGGCGGCGGGCGCAGAGGCTGCGGGGCGGGGGGGCGCCGGGAGGGTCCCGTGCCCCGGCGGGGCGGCGATGGCTGGGGGGGGTGGGGGCTCCGGCGGGGAACGGGTGTGCGCGGGGGGCGGGAGGGGGAGGGCTGCCGGCGGGGAGCGGGGCGAGCGGCGCGGAGCCGTGCGGTGCGGGCTGCCCTGCCCTACGCTGCCCGGCCCGGGGGCGCCCGGCGGGCCGAGCCCCTCCGCCGCTGCGGGCTGCTGGGGCGAGCGGCCGCGGGCCAGGCTGGGCGGCGGAGGGGGCGCGGCGAGGGGGGGGGCGCCCCGCTCCGCCGCCGCCGCCCCCGGGCGGACCCTGCGCCGCCGCCGTGGCCGTGGCCGGCCGGCGGCGGGCGGTCCGGCGGCGCGATGCGCAAAGAGTTAAGGTGCCGTCCGGGGCGGGAGGCGGTGGGAGCGCGGTGCCCCTCTCCCTCTTTGCGGACTAGTTTGAGTGACACTGCGATCATCTCGTTTCCCTTCAAGCTTCGCCTGTTGCCGTTGCCGCCGCCGCCGCCGCTCCAGCGCCGAGCCGGGAGCCGGGGAGTGGAGAGCGCAGGCTGAGGCTCCGCCGACTCCTGCCAAGAAATCCCCCGTCTTTATGCCGTGATCTCCCAGCCCGGCCAGGCTCCGGGGGCGCAGGGTGGGGTGGGGGGGGACTGCGGGCTCTCCCCAGCCCTCCCGCCCGCACACCTCTTCGGGGGGCTTCCCCTCCTCCTTCCTCCGGGGCGATTTGTCAAACTTCCCCCCTCTTCTGCCAGCAGCAGCAGCAGCAGCAGCAGCAGGGCTGTCCTCTCCTCTGTGCCGCCTCCTCCTCCGCCGCCGCCGCCTCCTCCTCCTCCTCCTCGGCATCGTGTATGCACAGCAACAAAAAATATATCCCCAACCCAGCCCTCGAGCCGAGACTGGAGCAGCTCACCGGATCTCTGGGGCTAAAGCAACTCTTCCCACCCCCGCGCCCAGGCAGCCCCCCCCCGCCGGCGCCGGCGGCCGCAGGAGCCCAGCATGCCGAGGAGGAAGCAGCAAGCGCCCCGGCGCGCAGCAGGTACGAGCCGCCTCCCCGGCCGGCCGCCGCGCCGCCCGCTGCCGCCGGCTGCCGTAACGCGCTCGGCGGGCTGAGCCTCCGCGCTGCCTCCGCACGCTGCTGCCGCGGGGAGTGAGAGCAACTTGGGCAGGGGGCACGGCGCCGTGGCGGCCGCGGCGGCGGGGGGGGGGCGATTTCAATTTTTTTTTTTTTTTTTTTTTTTTTTTTTTTTTTTTTTTCCTTGGGCTGGCAGGGGTGGGGACGCATGAAAGCCCTTTCCCGACTTTGGTAGCCACTTTGATTTATTCCTAACTCTGCCATCGCCCGACTCCGGTCCGGGGGCAACACTTTGAGAAAGGCAGGCGGGTATGCGCAGGCACATAGGACATGTACGCGGGTGATCCCTGTGACTCCAGGCGTGGGGGAAGGACGTGAATTTTGTTCATTTCCAGCCCGTACTTTAGCTCCTACTTTGCTTCTCTCCCTCGTAGTCTTCGTTCGTCTCCATCCTTTTCCCTCACAGGCAAATGGTTTGTGAAAGCCAGTGAAAATACTCTTTCTTTATTTTTTTTCCCTCTCTGTAAAAAGAGATAGGATATGTATAAATACATGGCACGCTGTGAATGAAGTGGTAGGGACAAAGTGATCTGGAGGGTCCGCGGAGTTACTTGGCGATCCAAGCCCAGCACTGGTTCCTTTGCCCAACTTTTAGCTGTCTCTCTCTCCCCCCTGTTCCGCGCCGGAGATGTCTCTGCAGGACAGGCAGACCCACCTAGCTGGTCACTTTCTTTGGCAACCTCTTCTGTTAATCTTACTCATTTCTTATTTATGAGTCCAGATGAGAAACTGCAAAGGAAACCAAAGGAGGGGAAAAAAAAAAAAAGGAGGGGGGGTCTGTGTATTGTCAAATGACTGGCAAATGTTTCTGATAGTGCCTTTACAATTTCCTCCATATTTTTTTTTCTTTTTAGAAATACTTCACAAGGCTTTGTGCTGGTGAGGTTTTTGTTTGTTTGTTTCATTTTGCTTACGCCAGAAGTGTCAACTCCTGTTAAACTTGAGCAGTATTTTTTTGGAAAAGCCAAACTGAAAGGAAAACGGGGGGGGGGGGGGGGGGGAAGCCCCACGTAATTTTACAGTAATCCTTAGTTGGGGATATGTGGGCTGGAAAAGGTTTCCTTGGCCTGTTGCCATCCTTGATTTGATGGCTGATTGATCGCCTGTCATCTGGCTGCCTTTGATCTATTCATTCCCGATAAACATCAATAAATCACTTGCCATGGTAACGCCAGACTCGGTGACGTCACGGGTGGCCTGTCAACTCTCTGTCAGCGCAACTTCTGGGGCTCCTGGCTCGGTGTGCCACATAGCCACATGGGCCAGGGCTTCCGAGGCGTGGGGCTGGCTGGGGCGGAGGAGCAGGGTTGGGTCGGGCCAGGGGCGGATGGGGGGGCCCAGCACGGAGTGGCCACCGTTGGCCTTTCCCGAAGGAAGGCTCTGTGCCGGAGGCCGGCTGCAGGAGTTGTGCGGGTGATGGTGGTGGCGGTGTGTTTGTGGTTGTGCCTCTAACAACTTGGAGCAGGTAGCCTGGCGACTCGCTTGGGCGATGCTAGAAAACGGGCATTCAGAAACGTGCCAGGGCTTTCCCGCTGCCTGACAACTTCTCTGAGTGGTGTGGTTTGAATTTAGTAAACAGCAAGGGATTCAGGGAGTAATACAAATTGTAAATAACGTTGTCCACATTCCCTTTCTTCTCTTCTTTGACGTATACACGCATTCATCTAGGACTTTTGAAACAGAGAAACAGACTTTCTAGCAGTCTCGCTCCATGTACTAACAGCTAGAAAGTTTGGAAAGTTTTGCAGTACAGTGCTGATACCATCTAGCAAACAGTATCGTAGCCAAATGCTTCATGGTAATATTTTGCATTTCTGGCCCATACCATCAAGTAACACTTTTCACATAAATGAAAAAGGTGGACTTTACCTAATACTTGGGAAATTCAGTTTCGAACATGAATTCGGTTCTGCAAAATCTAGCTCTTCGAAGTATTTGACGTCCTCGACTGCTGTCTGCTGGGCTCTCCATAGGCTGGAAGCAAATGTTTCTGCACTAAACACACACTCTGAGGTATCTCTCTCCCTCTCTCCACCACTCTCTGTCTCTCCCTCCTTTCTCAAGTGATTCAGCCATGATGTGTGATCTATCTTTCATATTTAGCAGAAGTGTATCTCTTTAAACTTTTAGCTTTTTGATAGCCACATTAAACATTTAGTATTGTGTATAATTGCTTCCCACTAAAATGCTGTTTTATTGGTCACATTGGAAATGTTACTTTTTCTAATAGCAGTAAAAGCAAAGACTTTTTTTTGTTGGGGTTTTTTTTTCCTTTCCAAAAAAACCCCCACCTTAAAAAACAGCTAAGAAATAACAGGTTAGTTAAGAAATATTCATTACAAAAACTTGACTGCAGGACTAATAGGAGATGGAAGAATGGTTTTGCTCTATCAAAATGACCCGTCAAAACGACTTTGTTTCATATTTGATTTAATTGTCTCTCTCCTGACAGGCACATTCATCAATAGCTTAATGGTCAATCAGAAGTTGGCAGAGTGAGTGCTTTCATTCTTTCCCATACACTAGCTTTGGCTTTACTTTATCAAAATGCCTCTGCCTAATGGATATGGGGGATGTAGAATGACTGAAGGGCTACTTATTTGACAAGAGTGAAAAAACAAGAACATTTATGCTGTTGATAAGTGCATGAAGATAAATAAGTGAGCTGTATGAGGCATTTTATTTTAAGACAGAAGAAACTTACTTTCCCCCCCCACCCCCCAAGCCTTTTGGCTTCAGAGCTGCGAGTTATAAGGTTCATGACTGCTTTTGTGGCATACTGAGAGTGATGACAAATTGATTGCTTGGTACTGAGAGAGAAAAAAAGGTGGTGGTGGGGGAGAATTAAAGATGTCTGCTGATTGGTAACTCAGGAAATCCAGTCCCCAGCAACCTTGAGAATACTCGAGAATTTTTTTTCTCCAAACTGAAAGGTCCGCTCAGCCATAAAAAAAGAAAAGTTGTTTTGCCAGCTTCATTAGTGTTCACCTAATTAGCTGTAAACCTGATGGATTCCTGACAGCTTTAATGATTGGAGATGACAAGCTCCACGCAGTGTCATCCAGCAGAATTAGGTTTGCAGCTAGTTTGATGTAATCAAGTTGATATTACACAGTCCTGGTTGCCTTTAGTTGTGCATTAACTCAATTTTCTGCTGCAGGTGACAAATGGGCTTTGGTACCTGGATAATCATGTCATAGGAATTAGGGCCCTTTTAATGGTCTGGAGTAGAATAACAACAACAAAGAACTCTCAGCAGCGCGCAGAGCTCGCAGACATAACAGACAGGTGCACAAATTCTTTATGTCTAGCCCAAGTGTTAACACCACACTGTGGAAGACTAAAGCTGTCTCTCAGAATCAAGAATCTGTAAAAATGATAATTTCGGTTTGTTTGCTTTGAGACTCAGGTGAATGTCATAGGTAAATTCGGGAGGAAGAGCCAGGGAGCGCAGTTTTATTCCTCACCTGTTAAAGCAAGGAGGGAGGCAGAATTGCTGCTCCAAGGACTTGTGTCATTTTTGTCAGGAGGAAGAAGGTATTTACTGGTTGGAGGCTACTCTCTAGGAAAGCGAAGATACTGTATTAATAGAGGCCAGTCTTGTTCATGCAAACAGTAATTATCTGTCCTTAAATTATAGCTTTCACTTGCAGCTTTTTTAGAAACCTATTTTAAAAGATCAAGAAAATGTACTTCCTACTGACAGAAACGACTTAATACATATTTTGTGTACGTGTAAAGCTCTTCTGAGGAGGGACTGGGAACTAACTAAGGATTTGTTGGAAACGAATGTATTTATTTTTTTTATGTTGAACAAAACAATTACTGTTTTTTAGATTCAGACAACTGCACTGAGTTTTGAAGCCTCTAGAAGAAAAACAAACTCGGACCCATGTTTGGTTTTTTTTTTTTGTTGGTGTTCTTTTTCCCTGTGTAGGAGAGTTTAAACCCTAGAGATAGCTTTTCAGGCTCTTCCCAGCTTCCGTGCTTACATTCGAAAGATGCACATGGCCGGTGTGAATACTGAAATACGTTAAATTGATTTTTCAGGGATGCGGAGCACTTGCACTTTTCAGGGACTTCAGTGCTCTTGCTGGTTATCAGCACCTCCAGAGCCAGGCTGGGAGTGCACCACCGAGATACAGATGCAAGATGGCATGCAGGTTGTGCAGCCAGATTTCCAGGCAGCTCTGACTTCGGGAAGTTGAATGCTCGCTTTAATTTATGGGAATTGCTTGCAACTACATACATACCCCAAAAGTAAATGTAGCGATAAAGTAGACTACCTATAAAGGTACTTGCAGTGTCAGCCCTTGGTATGTTATTTGCCTCCAAACCTGCCACATATTTCTCTGTTGGACAGAGATTCTTCCTAGCAGCAAGCTGACAAAATGATTAGTTATGGCTGTCCTCTGCCTTTTTTTTTTTGCCTTTTTTTTTTTTTTTTTTGGCAAAGTGTGAGGAACAATGCAAAAAAAAAAAAAAAGAAAAAGGGGCATAAATATAAAAAGGCCTGATAGATTCTCCTGAATCTCCGTCTGGAAAACAGAATTTTCCAGAATCAGCTGCCATTTCTCCCATTAGCTTGACAGCTGTCAATTAAGGCTTCAGTGCTCTCCTGGGCCACAGTTTATTGCGTGCGGTTGATGTTGTCATTTTGTTCTCGGTTTTGCCTTGAGCACTATCATGAGCAGGAGTGAAATAGTCAATAACTGATGTATCAGCAGTTATTTCTTAAATTGGCTTACAAGTCTGCATTTTTCCTCTTTTTACTAAAGATTGTTTTGTAAAGTGATTAGAATGAATTGTGACTGCTGCAGGGTTATGGGAAATGCAGTGAAGCTAGGGTGAGTTAGCAGGATTAGAGTGGGTCCTTTTTGTCAGCCCTGTTTCCAGGATTAGTGGAAACTACATAGAAAAGATCACCTTCAGGGTGAAGTGTGGGGTAAATTTTTAAGTGTGTGGCGTGGACACTTATGTAGAAACACGTGGTGGTACAGAGTGAGTGAAAAGAAATGATCTGCCTAGGATGTACAGTAACCTTATGTGTTATCTTTCTGAACAAACCTTGGAACTGCTAGTTCTACGGTGTAATAATCCATATTTTAATCCAATGTCCTGACCGTTTCCCAGCGAATCCAAATACAGATTGTCAAATTTTAATGCAGCCCTATTTACAAGGTGCTGCTAGTAGATCAAGTATTAAGATGCCTGAAGTGTTGTATTGTCAAGTAAGAGTGTATGTGTATGTATGGCTATGATACAACACTGAAAATAACATAGTTGCAGAGCGATCGTGTGTTATCTTATCTGTGAAATACTTCAGCATCATTTACTACACAATCTACCTCAGGTGTTTGAGTCTGATTCCCGCCCCCCCCCCTTCTGTGTGTTTGGTGTGTGGTGGTTTGTGGTGTTTTTTTTTTTTTTTTTGGTAAATTTAGTTACGCCCAAATTGTGGTTTATCAGCCTTAAGTTAAAAATGAAAGGTGAATACAATATATTGTATTTGGTAACAATGATATGGACTGGTACATCCAGACAGATAATATGCAGTTGTAATTAGACTGAATAGACAGGCATTCATTTTTAAATTCTTTGACACATGCATAAAATAGTCATATAATAAGATAAGATGACAATTTTATGTTAGGTTGATAAAGTGTCCCGATACATGCATTTAAATGTCTGTAAGCCTTTTTTTATCCAGACAGATTAATTCCAGTTTCCAGCATTTGCAGTTAGACATTAAATTAATTTTAAAAATCCCACTAAACAATGGATGCATTGCTTTTTTTTGTGTGTGTGTCATTACCTAAAACAGGAGGATTGAAAAAATTTATGCAATTGATTTTTCTTGATTTCAACATTTAAAAAAAAATGCATGAAAACTGGCTCAGAGGATTTAAAGCATAGTCCGCGAGAGACTGTGTTGTAGTTTTCTTAAGTATAATAATGCAGAAGAGAACATTGTCAGAGCTTGGAATTGTTTGTTACCATTTTCATAAAAAGAACTGGAAGAGTTGAAACAAGTAGGGCTTAATTTCAGAGCCTGCAAGGTTCGTCCTGCTGCATTTTCCTCATCTTGTGCCTGAAAGATATTTTGATCATCTCAGTAGAGAGCCAATCTGCAGAATTTAAACACTTCTCATTGCAAGCAACAACTTTAAGATATTTCTCAGAAAATGTTCAAAGGTTTTTTTTTTTTCCCCTGGGGGCGGAGGGAGAGTGGGGAAGGAGTTACCAGAAGATCATAAAATATCTGAGAGCTCTTTGCCCATGCCGTTACCTGGCTTGTTCGGGCAGCAAAGGTGTGACTCTTCAAGAATAATCCAAGTTCGTATTTTAGACTTAATTACAAATTATTAATTAATTCTGTCAGGACACATGTTATTAATTATGACTCTCTTTTCTTCATTCAGAACAGCTGTTGGGAATCGTGTAAGTTCACTGTGTTTGGTGGTGTGGGAGTTTGCCAGTGAAGAGCTCTCCACTCCCAGCCCGCCTTACCTTTCTGTGCCGCCCCTCTGCGCGGGGGCTGGCTGGTGAGACCCAAACACTTGGAGCAAACACGGGTTCTGAAGTGACACCCTGTGCGCGCCATTAGCGAACGTTTTCATGGAGGTGGGTCTTAGGTCCTGTCCATACGTAATTCTTGCTTTAGCAAGGCTGCATGGCGGCGGGGAGGTCGAAAGGGCACGGGCCAAGCGCTGGCGAGGGGGAAGCAGTGCGGTTTTTGTGCCCTTGCGCCAAACTCCCGCCAAACTTGGCGCGTTAGCATAGAGGAGAGAGCTGCTTTATTATTCGTTTGGAATGATTCAAATTCATTTACTTTTGATATTTCCATCATTAAATTGAGCGCTCTGTTTCAGTTTCTTATGTGTTCTTTGCGGAATGCATGTTG
>NC_073734.1:15208228-15228228 GCF_023634155.1 Falco peregrinus
AGTTGTCAATCATCAAAGGCAGGTGAATAGCATTAGAAACACGCTATTGTCAGACGGAATAATTAATCAAAGAGAGAAAAGATAATTAAAAAGATATGACCCTTGCAAGTACTTGCTCTGGGTTGCCTGGAAAAAAGAAAAACTGCCTGGTCTTTTCTAGACACTTAAGCAGCTGAGGGCTGATAAAATATGCACTCTGCAGTGCATAGTTTTTAATTAATTGAAAAAGGTTCAACATTCAAAGACGATGCTGGAGAAAAGTCTGATTATGAGCAGAAGTAATATTTATTGTTTGCATGAAAGGCTTGACATGGAGTTCTAACTTCCTGTCACAAATCTCCTGCATGCTTGCACTAAGCCTCTTTCAGCTTTACTATCTTCCCTGGCAGTTACTGGAGTGTGCAGTTAGTCCATCCAAGTAAGGGTCCTGCGGCTTTCAGCCAGCCTTTTCATTCTGGGCCACCTTTTCGGTGTATTGTCTCGTTCCCTATCCCGCGCAGCAGCTATCGGAGTTGCCACTGGCTCTGCCATCAGCAAGGCAGGCGAAGCTTGACAAGTTCGCAGCATTGCTCCTCGTTCAGCGCAGGGAAGATGTTGAGGCAGTGCCTATCTCATTTCCCATCAGCATGTGGAATAGCAAGCTCTTGTGAATGGGTTCCTTGAGCCGGTTTTCCAGCAGTACTGTTGCTTTTAGCTGGAATGGTAAAAAGGCTGCTGGAGAGCCCAGTTTCCAGCTCCCGAGCGTGGGGCTGCCCTGGTGGTAGGCATGGTGCGGCGTGGCCCGGCACGGGGCAGCACAGGAGCGATGGCCGGTGTCCGCAGGGCGGCTGGGCAGGGCTCGCGGCTGCTGTCAGTCCGCACGGTGAGGCCAGTTTGAACTCTGTAGTTGCCGAAGAGCCGCGTGACGGAAGCTGTAAGACGGTAAACCATCTTTTTGTGGGAATGGGATGTCGTGTTTTCGATTGTTGGGCAAAGTGCTGGTGTGGGCCAGACGCCACCTTTGGCGCTTGGACGTGCTTGGAAGGTGAGATGTCTGTGGACACACATCACGGGAGAACATAAGTACAGTGATTGCGTTGTTGAAGTCTCTTTTTCTAAAAAAATACTTTGTAAGCAGTGAAGCAGAGGAGACTGCCACATTCTCTCTCTTTGGACTTCATTTCTATATTTCATACTTTATTTTTACCCTGTTTTCTAGAACTGGGCAAAGAAACTTCAAGTTTGTGCTGCCAGGAGAACACCCCCCCCTATTTTCCTATCAAAACTAGGCATTAGCATTGATTTTCAGCGAGATTTCCAAGGATATATGCTATGAAATATTGGGAATTAAAATTGCAGAATGAAGATCTTACACAGTGCTGCTGCACACCCCATCCCTTTCACATTGGCTAATTCCTTGGATTATTCTTTGCATAATTCTTTGCAGCAGTGTGTCAAAAGCAGCTCCTCTGCTAATTGCGTGTCGCTTGTATCACGTTTACTGCTCTCACACCCTGTTTCGCTTGTAATCATTCCAGTATTTGCTTAGAGGAGGAGAGAACACAGCTAAGAAGGAAGCGGGGGTACCATCTGAGCGCTGGGTATGACACATCTGCTGCGTAGAGCTGTTCGTTTCAACACTGGTAGCAGGAGGCTCAGGCTGGAGTTAACTTGGATGACTTGGAGAAATCTGTAGCCTCAATTAGCATTTCACATTAGTGATTCCTCAGAACATGGTGTTCACCAAAGTTTGTGTGAGAAATAATAAAATCTCTGTGAGAGCATGGCAGTACGTGTGAGCATTGCCTTTAGAAACATCCTGCATACACCGCGTGACCAAAGGCAGCATCACCCGTGGCTAACAGTTTAGCGCTTTTATGTAAAGTTAGGATGTTGCCTAGAGTTGCTGGCAGATATTTTTTTAATTGGGCTAACTGCTTTTTTTTCTTCTATACGTAATGATAATTCAGTTTGACGTATTACTGGCATTTTTTTGTCACAGGCGTGTAGGCCGTGTGCCTGTGCGGGGCAGATGGGTGTACGTTTGTGTATGGGTATGCAGTGCTTTCTCTAGCGTGTTTTTGTGTATTAAATAAATGTGGGATAGCCATGCCTGCGTGTGAGGTGACATGTTTGTGGCTATAGAGCTTTTTCTTCCTTTGCTGGGAAAGAGATTTGCCTCCTTTTCACATATCAACACCTCTGATACTTGAAAAGGTATTTGCTGTATTTCAGATCTGCTGATCACAGTTTTATTTACTGGTAGGGGAACTGTGGCAGTAGTTCCCTAATGGAGGGATATATAGTGCTGACATCAAGAAAATGTTGGGTAAGAGACATATGGATAGATGGCTGCATGTTGGAATATAGGCAGCTATTGTTTAGTCTGATAGTGATTTCTTAGCAGATTATAGACAAAAGCTCCCCGTGATAATCTGTTCCCCTGCGCTCATCAAATCGAGGTGCGTCTTCTCCCCTGATTTTTCCCAGTCTCTTTTCCAAGCATGGCGTTGAGGGAAGACAGAATAGCTATTCCCCATTTGCAGTATTTATTGATTCACAGGTGAAAGTGGTTAGACTCTGCGAAAGGATTTTTCTGTCCTTAGGCCCTTCCTCATCTTTCCCCAAATGCAGGTTGCTTTTGTACTTGCATAAAGAAGACTGCTTAGGAAGTTGAAATACCTTGGTACTGAACGTGCTGAAGCTGGACTGCCTTTTTGTGCGTACACGGTGAAAAATAGACAGAATATGTCACATATTAACACCGTAACAGATAGTAAACCGTTTTGCTCTAACTGGTGGAACACCGTGCAAAGGGAGTTTAAAATAAGCAGTTAAATAATAATCGAGCATTTGCCAGTGTTTAACTCGCTGCGTTAAGTAGAATGCTGTAGCTCAGTCGGAACCGCCGAATTACATGATATTTGTATATTGAGAAAAATATATTGAGGGAATACATATAACCTGCTTGGCTGAACTGTGTCCAGTTCTTGGCTGAACTGAATAAGCACGTAACACGTCCCCCCAGCCCCAGTCCACACGGTTGCGTGTTGCAGCATCTTGCATTGCAGCTATCTGACAGGCAGGCTTCAGGTCTGTCCTCGCTGCAAGAGTTCCAGGGTATTTCTCACTGTCTTTAGAGAGCGCTGTCTTCTTAAAAGATTGAGAATATGTGTTTCCTTCTGAAGATTTCTGATATGAGAGAGACTTTTTATTCCACATTTTTAAGGTTAGTTGCCCTTTTTATTCCTTTCACTGCAGCTTGCTGTTCCATCTTTTATATGCACAGTGATTTTAGGGTTTCGGTCCTACAAGCCTGTGCAGCGAAACAGAAATATTTCTTATCTCCAGTTTTCAGTTTGTCAGCAGTCTGCTTAGAAAAAGTCCTCTGCAAGCTAAGCCTGAAGCTTGGAAGATGTCCTGGTGTTCTCTAAGTGAATGTCCTTCCGTGTCCGAGCCACACTGCAGTGAAATGCAGTTGTATGTACTTACTTATGTGATGTAAAGTATGAAAGGTATCTTGTTTTATTCAGCATATTTTCTAGGATACCTCTTCAGAAATGACAGGGGCAAAAGATAATGGGTTTACTGTCATAGGTGCAAGATGACTAACTCATGTCACCTGATAATCCAGGAGCAGAGCCAGATGGCCTCGAAGATAGGGAATCATCAGATACAAGCCATCAGGCAGGGTACTACTTTCACTCTAATGTCTAGGGTAATTGTGTAGAAAGGAGCAGGAGTGGAAATGCCTTCAGGAGAAGGGAGACAAAGGACTAGCACCATGGAGAAGAAAAGACTGATCGGCAGAGATCTGGACCGCTGTATGGGCCCCAAAACAGAAATACCTGAATTCATTCGTTACCCTCATTCACTTAGCTTTGAAATCCATGTACACTGTGCTGTTGTTTTAGAGTTAAACATATGCTTTGCTTTCTCGTTAACCCCCAAATCCCCTTGCAATTGCCGTATTAATTTAATTACTTAGTTTGTGCATAAGAATGCGATTCTGGTAACCGCCTTAACTTTATGAGTAAAATGGAGGGTCATAAACCTGGTGGACTAACTGGGTTGGACTTACTGCAGAATTTTTCGAAGCAGTATGTGCAAAGTAAAAGGTAGAACTTGAAACCGCAAAGAGAGCGTGTGAGTGGGTTTTTTATATGCTGAAATGTATCATTTACCCAGGATACCTTGTCTTCCTTTGTTTTTGCTCTGGGCCTGCAATAAAATGCTTCCTATCTATATTAGTTAGCAAATACTGCGATGTAATATATGAGAATAGTGGTGCATTATTTTCTCATGCTTATATGTTTTCTGTATAAAATATTCTAGCAGCAGTGAAATCTTGCTGTGTGATTGCATTTCATTTTGAGATGGTTAGCTGAATAAGCGGTAGGACAAGCAAGCAGTAAGCTGAATGAAGGAAAAAAAATAGAATTTTACAGCACATTCTTGTTGTAGGAGTGTGCAACACAAAATTGTGTGACTCAAATGCTCAATCTGGTCTTCATGATTAAGCAATAAACAAATTACAAAGCAAAGTTACTGTCCTTTTGAAACTTATACTCAGTGGTGAAAAACCAAGGTATTTAACATTTCTCAAAGGAAAATGCCTTTTGCTACTTGACATTCACCAGTAGTAGTTTTTAGTTAACAAAACTGTCTGCATTAGGGTAAAATGAAGAACTTTTTCTGTAGACACTACAGATATTTTGTAACGTTGATTTACTGAATGTTGATAAAAAGAAACAAAGTAGTTAAAATTTGTGATAAAATGATGGTGTACTTTGTTGTAAGGACTGGGAGAATATACCTAGGTTATGCTATCAACTTTCCGTAAAGTAGATTGGTTACATTGCCTAAGTAGAGATGTCTTTGTGTGTTGCATGTACATGTCATGTCTGACATAACGGACTAATCCATGAGTGGGTCTTCTTGGCAGCAATAGTACAAACCTGTGTTAATATTAGCGCTTGGAGTCCTCCAGATTTTGCAGCTTGCATCCAGCAGAGATATTCCTATGTGGTTGTTTTTTGTTGTGTGTTTGGTTTTGGTTTTTTTTTTTTTTTTTAATGTGTAAAAACTGTGAGTGTGGAATGATTACTGAAGTCTGTCAGATCACTGATGCGCTTTCCAGACAAGAAAAGACAAGACCTCCTCCAAAACTTTAAAATGGAAATTTCTTAGCCTGTGGAATTTGTGTTCTTGTGATTGGGATCTTGGATGTTTTCAGTGTGGGACACACCTGCACTGAGAAAGGAGGCATTAGATTCTTGCTTGAGTCTACAACAGTCGCTTATCTGGATGTTAGTGGTACCAGGTTTTAGTGTGATGGAGGACCAGACAGAAGGTCAGACTTTTCAGAGATGTATTTATCAAGAGTGCAGAAGTGGCTTTCAGCTTGCCCTTCCCTGCCCTGCCCGTGCCCTCAGCTCCTTGGGCTGAGTAGAGCCCGGTGGGTGGCACTGCTCTGTTACCGCACAGGGCTCCTGTCCCCATCACGGCTGTGTCCAGCCCATGTGGGGAACAACTTTCTGATGGATCTATATGTGATGGACTGCTTTACCTTGGCCATTAAGGTAGGTGGAGCAGTCTCGGGCTATGGGTAGTAAGAAATTAACTGAAATGGTATGGGCTGGAGAGCTTCAGTTCCTCTCCGGGTCTGCCTCAGTCCCAGAAGGTAGGACATAAATGTGGAGGGAACCTCAAGGAGGCTGGCCAGCCCTTCTCCGGTTCAGCTGACTGCCACCATGCCCTTCCTGGCAGACATTCATGGACAACCCAGAACTTGCCAGGCAGTATCTTTGAGTGTCCTTACTGCAACTGGATGTTAGCCTGGCTTGTGGAGCATCCCATGGGTTATTTCACTTTCAGGTGTCCTGGAGACGGACTTGTTGGTAGCTTGAAGCAAAGGTTTGGAGCAGTCTGCACTGCTATGGACTGCGCTTTGGAGTAAGCCGTGGGGAGTGATGCTTCCAATGTTTGCTCTTGTTAAGACCCAGTCCAAACCCCATTGAACTCAAATATGATTCTTTTACTGATTCTGTTGACCTTACTGGGCTTTCACTGAGACCTGCAGTGTCAGCTGAAGGAACAGAATTTCACCTGTGTTACCTGGTAACTAGCTGCTGTTTGAGCCTCTGCTCATTGTTGGTGTAATGTAGGTACAGACAGTCTGGCAGATACTTCTTGGTTGGGTTCTCATCTTGTCGAGTAATGTGCTTTTGTGCATGTTTAAGTGCTTAAGAACCTTTAAGGATTTGGGAGTAGATGCTAAGCAGTTGTTTTTCTTAAGAGGGATGTAATGTAATACTAATGACCCAACCAGGAACAGACATTTTGTTTGATGGCATTCAATCAGGTGGAATATTTTACTTTGTTTTGGAATAATTAGACAATTATTAATGTGATGCCAAGAAACTTTTGTTAATATTCAGAATAGTATTAAGTTATAAATAGACAGTATTATCACAGTCAAATGTCTGTATTGATAGGTAACAGCATAGTGTGAATTTAGCCATTGATTCTATTTTAAAAACACACTCTTTATCCTTACTCTTTAGTACAAAATTACATCTCGTTATGGATAACGTGTCACGTCTCCCTAAAAATATGATCTTGATTTTCATCCCATGATGATACTTTATTCAATAAATCAAAATCTTCCTCAACAGTTAGCAACCAACTTAGTGGTTATTTCTGAAATGTTGATACAGGGAATTTAGCAGTTAACGTTGTTTATACATTCCAGAAGTGTTAACAGGTTAGGTTATACTGGAATTCAGTAAATATCCATGAACCGTGTGGGAGAACTATACGCTATGTAGTGTCTCAGTTGCCAGACATCTCGTGAAATACCAAATGTAATAATAAAGTTTATAATGATGATATTGTCAGGAGAAACACATTGTCCGCTATCACCGAAAACAGAGGGAGCGAGGCCTATTGCCCAGTGTTTAGACTGCAGCGTTAGAACACTACAGATGTCCTTATCTTCTTGAGATAGTTTTGTACTGAATCAGTGGGTTTTACACATTCTTGTCTATGAAAAAAATGCTCTTTGCCTTCTGAGTATTTCTGAAGAAAATAAAAGGAGGATAGTTTTTGTATGTGTCAAGGTTGTTTCCCATTTCTGCAAGTGAAGTTCAGCAAAAGATCCCTAGTACATCTGTAATTTTCCCAGTAGCTTTTTCCCTTTGGTTGCTAGTGCTCCTTTATTGCTATCTAAAATGGACATTCTGCTAAAATCAGTAAAAATAGCCATTTGCTAGCTGCAATCTGCATGCTCATAGGCAGTTGTGTGCTGGCTGTGTTCTACCTGATCTGTTTAGCAGCTGTGGGGTGGGTAACACCAAAGCAAGCCAGCACTCCTAAAACTACTAGTATTTTTTTTGGTCTCTGTGCAAATAGATGACATTTTCTCAAAATGCATCTTTGTCAGTTTTTTACTTCTGTTCGTTGTGACGAAACCTGGCAAACAAAGACAGAACGTAAATTACAGCTGCAGTCTTGAAGTTTGAAGATGCATTTTAGCCATACTGTACTGTGTATTATTATTAGTAGTAGTATACTATTGGTGCTTGTATATGTGTAAATTACATTAAGATCAAGGCAGACATGAAATGTTGGTGACATAAGCAGAAAAAAGATGAACAAGCTATTATGAGAGATTAAAAATAAAAAAGATGCTGTCTTTAATTTGACAGGGAACCAAACCCCACTAACTGTATAACGTGAGAGTATTTTTAACAAATATTCCCTTAAGGCTTTGTTGTGGCCATGCCCTCGATGGCATCTCAAGTCTTTCAGCAACTCCATTATAAAATCCTCTTACGAGGATGCAGTTATTTTAGATTGTTACCTAAATCTTTGTTATCTGGAATGTTGTATTATCTTGCTTTGCCTGAAAGCAGGCACACTTTTTTGAAAGTATGTGTGCTCAAACTATTTACATTAACAAATTTTCATAAATATGTTCTTTGATATTCAGGGTCTCCAGTTTTCTGGGGCCTGCTTATTAAAAATCATTTCATGACACCTGCCTTCAGTGAAAAAGTGTCTGGTAAGTGCTGGTATTTTGAAGTTTAAATAGAACTTCGTACCCTATATAGTAATAGATGTATATATTATATGTGACTTTAATGGATTCAAAAGTTGAAAACAGAGCTGAATTCAGGCATCGAAACTAGGAGGACATAGTTGAAGAAGGCCTAACTTTTCTGTGCATATACATTTTGTTTTTCTTGGGGGAAAAAAAGTTGCAGTGGGAGATTAGGTTCCTGAAATTAGATATATTCGTAATCTGGCATAAGTCTAGGTACTGAACTAATGATTTTCCAAAATATGTTTTATGAAGTGTAAGAGAGTATTGGCACTCAATGAAATACATAGTTCCCTCACAGTAGTCTTTTGAACTTTTTTCTCTCATTCATATTTGTTCCTAAAAAATGCACTTCAGGGCTTTCTTACACACGCTGTGTATCCAGAACATACACCCAAGTTTTAGCACAGTACAGCTCAATGTCAGTGGGTCTGTTAGCTGCCAGCCAAAGGGGGCTGGGGTGATGGGAAACATCAGTGTGGCTTTTTGCTTGCTTTTTTCCTGAGACAGAATAAAAATACGTAGAGAAGTAAAAAAAATAATATTAAAACAGGTTTTGATTTATCCCAGAGTACTGAAGGAATCGGGAGGAGGGAATCCCCGTCTGTATCCTGTCTGGCTGTACCAGAACATTGCTGCCATTGGATCGTTACATTGCCAAAGGTAGCTGGAATCGCAGGCAGGCTAATGTGCGTGTGAAACCCGCCACCGCAGAGCCTGCCAGTAGAAGCAGGACTTAGAATATCTGTGCTTTTGAGTTTTTGTAGTGAGGTTACTGCTGTTCTGACATCCTTTTGGTACTCTGTGCAGTTCTGGATTTAAGAAAAAGAGGTGTAGAAACATAATGCTGTGAATTGGGAATTCCTGCTTTTTCTTGGAAGTCACGGAGTTTTGTATGCCTTGGTTTTCAACCTATAAAATGGTGGTGGGGGGGAATGTACATTTCTTCACAAGAGAATTCTGAGAATTAATGCTCACATGTGCAGCTTTGTCATTGAACAGCTATACATAGGTGATGCTTTTGAGGTGGAGTTTGTAATTCAGTTTTGGTCTGCTGTATGTGCTTAGCCTTTGCTGTGGTTGGGCAGTATGTTCTTTATCATTAGTCATTCAGTGTAAGATAAAGGTGATTAAAGAAAAAGAAACTTGTATTTTAAGTTGTTGAAGGAAGAGCTCTCTTTTTTTTAAGTTTTACAATTCAAAAACTGATGTGGAAGTCGAACAGCTGCAAAGAAAAAAGAATCCTCTTAATAGTCAAATGATTCTAAATTAAAAAGGAAAGAAAACAAACAATCAAAAATCCTTATCAAGTTCTTTGGGAAACAGAAAAGGAGGAAAAAGTCTAAGGAAAGCCAAAATGGCTAATGTTACAGTTGTCACAATTACTCATATCCTATGCTAGAGACTGAGGAAGCTAGGTAAAAATGAGCCAAAACTGGTCTTGGAACTTGTGGATATGGCTTCTGCTCATGTCAGTGTTTGCATCTGAATCTTGGTTTAAAATCTGGCCTTACTCTTTACAAAAAGCTGTGTTTACTTTCGTAGTTCTAAAATAGAAGAGGAAGTGATTCTGCATACTGTATAAATACATGAATGGGATTATTTTTTCATATACCTAAAATCACAAATCATGTTTTAATTAAGTATTCTTCAGATCTTTATGTCATATTGTTATGCTTCATTTTAGACAATTTCGGGAAAATATTTTCCTGAAATTCTTTCAAATTATACTTCTTACTATAGTCAATTAAATGTGTATTTTGCAGACAAGTAGTATGACCATTATTTATTGGTTACCTTACAGACTGCATTGAGAATAGTTACATGACTGCTGAACAGGGTTTGTTCCTCTGACAATTATGTTTCGTGGACAAAATACAAAAATATTCTCTTATAGTTTATGTACGCATATAACAAGAAGCATAATTTATATATAGTGATAGAATGCTCTGTTTGTACAGAGAGTGAGATACCTTCTATATACATGGCGTGCAGTGTTTTGTAACAGAATCTTTATTAGTTATCTATGTAATTTACCAAAATGTGAACCCCTCTAATTTGCCGTTGTCCTGGGAGTAATCTTAATATTCCAGCTTGTAAAGAGCTTGAGATACTTGGCATTTCGGTAATTGCTGCATCACGGGCAACTTTTTTTACTTCTTCCCATCAATACCCCCAATTATGCCATTTGAAGGCCAAGTCAGTCTAAGAAACTTTGGACGATTTTTTTGGACTGGTTCTCAACTCATGAGTGGCTCTGATATTAATTAGCCTTAGCATTTGTGCGTAAAAAGATTTATTAAGTAGTTTGTAGCATATATTATTTATAGCATTTTTTTTCTCCTAAGTCTTAACACAGTTCTGTGCATAGGCATTTGACAATAACCCCATTAAAATGGCTAAAAACATTCCTAAAATAAGTTGTAGTAAACTGTGTGGTATCTGTAAAATCCTTGAGAACGTGGCTTAGAGGAGAAGTTTTGTCCTGTTTGGTTGAGCTGTTCCCAACGTCCGTGTGTGGTTTTTGAACATGCACCCAGGTGCCCACTCTGTATGTACTCGGTTTCTGTTTTTCACATTTGTTTCCCTTCCACCTTCTATTCTGATTATTTACTGTAAAGCAGTCTGTTTCATTGATTCCTGTCTGTCTACCAAAGAATAAAGTTTGCTCTTCTCACACACTCATCTGTCAGTACTGTACCACGAGTCAATCCCACAAGAGGCAAATTGAAGGAACGAAAACAAATAAGTTATAAAATAAACTGACAATAATATGCAGCAGCATAAAGATTGCTTTGGGCTGCTTCCGAGGATGAGGGCTTATGGCTGGTGCGGTTGGGTGGCAGGGGATGGGTGCGGGGGGCATCCTGGGGAGGGGCGGCAGTGGCGGGGGGCTGCCTGCGCATTGCACCTTCTTCCCGCTGCTCTGACGCCCGGCAAGTCACGGCACAGGCAGAATTCTGCGCGGTTACAGTGTGTAGCTCCTTGTAAATAAGGTGGTTCCAGGGGTTAGAGCGTGGTGAGGCAGGCCCAGAAGTGTCACCGCGTTTTACTGTATTTCGCCTGGCTGACTGATGTTTGTGAATCTTTTAAATTCCTCCAGAAAAAGAAAAAAAACAAACCACAACTGCAGAATATTTCAAAATGTACTTTTTTTCTTTTTTTTTTTAAAAGAAAGTTTTCTTTTTCAAGCAAATGAACTACGTAGTACCATTTCAATAACAAGCACATATATGAAAATGTATTTACACAGACAACCGGTGGCGTGTGTGTGTTTAACATTTATGAATACTGGCCTAATGCGGCTGAAGTATTCAAGTCTCTTTTAAGATTGTAATTGAAGTAACATGATATAAATGTAAACTTTAGCTTAGAGCACACAGAGCATACAAGACAGTTTGACACCTTCATTTCAGCAGTAAGAAATTACCATTGTCTCTTGTTTCTTGCTTCTAGCTTATATGACCAAGCCAAAAAGTAATTACACAATTAGGGTTGACATACTGGTTCCTGTAATATTTCTTCCCGTAGGTTTTTTGGTGGCTTATTTCTACTTCAGATTTTCCAGTCCTTTGTAATTCATACCAAGATGTCCATTTTCATTGCGACAAATTTACTCATGAAGATTGCAAGTCTTGCATAATTTAATGATGAAAAGGCAGCATTTCATTTTCTCCAAATGTAGTTATTTGTAGATTAAAGATAAACATTTGTGGAGCTAATATGGGTTTTGTAAGAACTTTGTCACCAACTTGAACGCTGAATTGCTACGTACAGAAATGGAAAAGTATTTCTGTGTAAATAATTACAGGTTTATGCATTTTGGAAAGAAGGCTGTGCAGCAGCGTGCAGTGGGTGATCTGAAGGAAACCACTCTCCCTAGGTCAGGTAACATGTAGTGTGCTGTATTCTGCATGTATAGAATAGGAGCTACTGACGGTTTTCCAGTTCTCGAGGACGCTTGGTAGTGAGCACAGTTCTGTGTCTCTCAGGGCCAGGGGAGCCCTTGGACTAGCTCCAGGTATTCAACGAGAGCAGGTCAGATGAAAAGCAGCCCTACTACCCATCTTGTCCTCGGCTCAACTTGTTTTCCTGTGTCTGTTCCTCCCTTCTGGGGTGCCTAATGCAGTTTGAGTCCTGCAGTTCCGTACCTTAAGACTTGCCCTCTTCAGGAATATTCTGGGGCAGTTGTGCTTTACCACTCGCTTAATTATGTGGTTATGCTTGGGACTTTTCCGTGGTGTTGTAAAAGCCGTGCTATTATGGTAGTGTTAATCTGTTCACTGGGGCTTTTTGATGAAAAGGAAAAAAAAAATAATCTAAAAATACGTGCTGTTTGACCATTCCTATGCTGTATATTAATCCTCAGAAGGGAATGCTGATGGGACAGAGATGCTTGTTGAGTTTAGGTGCAGGGTTAGACATCTGCAGCAGATTCAAGTTGTCCTTTGCTACTGCAGCTAAACTGGCTGTTCAGATTTCTTGTTGTGAGGTTTCTTGCATTTGATCTGGACACAGGAGCTTCATCTCATCTTGGAGCCTGGTCTGTCATTATATAAAATACAATAGAGGGCTGGGAAGGAAGTATAGTGAGTTTGCTGGTGACAAGCCAAGTGGAGGGGGTTTGCCAAGTATTAATCATTTATATAAAGCTGCATCCACTGTTCAGCCAAATTAATTTGTTCTGTCTTGGTTTCTCACAGTGACAGCATCAAGATATTAGTAGTTTTGTAATAAAGTCCTCTTTTTACATGCTGTTTAAATTCTTGCTACCTCCTTGTGTGTCCAGTACCCCTAGGAAGGGACTTTGCACCTCCTTGAATTTCCCTGTACAAGTTTCCCAGTCAGGGAGGATTATGTACTTAAGGGTATAAAATCGACTTTGTGCTCTTTAAAATGAATTATTCCCCTCCCACCCCTCCTCTCTGAGATGTCACTGGGTTGCAGTATCTTTTCTGCAAATCAAGGCTCACGACTTTCAGCAGTACTGTGTTACAAGGAGCATTTCTACAGGAAAAGACAAAAGGAGAAGGATGCTGCTCGTAATGGGCTACTGCTGTTTCAGCCAGTTACTCTTTTAACTAGAAAATGAAGTACACATAGAAGCTATTGAATCATTAATTACAGCATGTACTTCTTTCTCTAAACACAGGCAAAACACAGTTAAGAAGTAACTTTCCCTCATTTTGAAACTAAGTGCAGGATGTGAGATACCGAGCAGGAGCCGTGCACAAAGTTGTATTTTTTTCTGATGGGGTTTATACCAGCATTTTCCTTAATTATTCTTGATGTTTTGCCCATTATACCATTAGCTTCTTCAGAGGACAAAGATAAGTGGCCAGTATCCGCAAGAGCAAAGTGTGAAAGCATTCAATTATTGATATTTTAGTAACCAAGGTTCCAAAATGACATTGTCAAAATCCATAATGATCAGACAGAAAATGTATCAGCCCGTTGTTGAAAAATACAGCTCAGACTGTGTGGGATCTGAACATGCACAATCCCCAGAAATTAAACCACTGGTTTCTTGCATTTCCAGTATGGAACTGCTTTACTCAGCATTTTCTGCTTGTGAAAGTTCTTGTTAATGTTCTCCTCATTCTTCATTTTAATTTTAGCCTTTTCTTGATTGTTAATCTAATACGTATGTTTCACTAAATTAATTCATGCTTTTTCACTAGGTGGATCTGTAAATCAGTTAGACGGTCAAGTAAAGTCTGACATAATACTAGCTAGCTCCATATTCTCCGTCTCTTTAAAACCATACAGGTTTCATTAACGCAGTATACTTGGTAGCTTTTTAATACATGTTTTCTTTGTATCTTGAAATTTAGAACTATATTCTCCCTCCTGCCGATAGTTGTGGGAAGAGTACACAACTCTGGGAAAAATCACTCCTGTGCACTGAATTTCTGATTGCAGCGTCCCAGAGCAGGAGCCGGGGTCTGTTGTCCAGAGCCTTGGCAGTGGGGGGTCCATGGAGGGGGTGAAGCAGCACCTGAGAGAGAGCTGCAAGTGCCAGCTGTTGGAGTGTTGTCATTGTCTGTCCCCACTGCTGCTGTGCTCCCGGTCCTCTGCCCTCCTGCCCGGGCAGGAGTGAAGGATGGAGAGCACACGGGGGGAAGAGGACATGTAATGTTGGTTTTGCCAGCGTTGTGTCCCATGGGTTTACACCGTGCAGCCTGCCACATCTCCTGTAGGGTCACCCCCCAGGGAAAGGGCTAGGTGGCAGTTGACACCATTCTCAAGCTGAGGTAGTTTTGCACACCCAGGGGTCTTCAGCTATGCCCTGTGTTTCCAGAATGGGTTTCGCACAGGTTTCGTTGGGTCACGCCACTGAGGTGTTGCCGTACTGCTCCTCTCCCCTCTTCTGTAGCTCAGCTGCCTACCTGCTGCTCCAGCACGTGATAGCTGAGACCTCAGGGAGCAAGTAAGTTTGTAAACCAATAAACCACAGGGGTTACCTGAATATATATTGAAACAATTGAGAGTTACTTGTATATATTTAGTCTACAGCCAAATAAAAAAAAATAAACTAAAATTCCCTTGCTGAAGTGCTATTTACCATTAATATATTTAATTAAAAGATACTTCTGTGTTCCATTTTTCACTTTCTCACAGGTGCCAGAGCTTTCACGCTTATTAATAGCATTAGATCAAATAATGCAGATGTTTGATTTCAGACACTGGGATATGTTGCAGGTTAATCTTTCTAGAAGGATACACTAACACTATTTTGGCTTCCTTTGTGCCATGAAGTGTTTTATGAACTACTTGCAAAAGGGGGATACTAGTGTAAGAAAAAAAATTACATTTCACGTTTGCTTCTGCTTTGAAGGTTTCTTCTAATTCTGTTTCCAACAATGGATCTTAATATGTAAGATATCCCTATAAAATTGTTACATTCTAGGATATGCATTTCACAGAGACAAAGACAATTTAGGTTTCTTTTCTTCCATATACTAGAGGTTTTACTTTCTTTATGCAGTGATTGTGTCTCACAGCTTAAATAGCTTAGATGTATTTAATTTGTGCCGCAGTGCTTTTTCTGAACTTGCTGTTGTTACAGGTATAGAGGAATGCTTATAAAATGAGGGGTCACTGCTGCACATACAGCTACTGCGAGGCGAATAATGTGAAAGGTGTTTCTGTACAGCATGTACCGCTGTAGGTAACCAGAAACAATATTTTTTTTTTGCTTTTGGCAAATAACGTTCAAGAGTTGTGATTTATTTAATCTTTTTTTTAATATATATATATTTTTAAAATGTTTTTAAATAGGTAATTGATGATGTCCATGTAACGTTTAGGGACATCTCATCACCATTTGTTTTAACCACCCCTGTGAGAAAAATGCTCTCATAAAATTATGATTTCTTTGCTTTCTCTCACACTAAAATGTCAGAATAAACTCATTTATCCAGGATCATTCTTTGCATATCCCCAGAGGTTTACTTTCTTCATGGTCTCCTACATGAATAGTACGATGTACTTTTCACCAAAAGCAAATACGGCCCTTGTTTATAAACTTCATTCCTTTTCCTTACCTCTCTAGTTTTCTTCAAACCTGTAGTGTCTAAAAGATATCTGATTGATGCCATATGGGTAATGCTATGTGATAAAGGAATGGATTATGTGTAGAATCTAACAGCAGTTATCATTTCCGCATTATTTCTCATGTTTCTTGTGATATTCTATATCTTGGTAGAGTGTGGGGGTATTACAACAATTCTTTATGTGTGAACTTACCATTATTCCTTATATTTATTGCAGTGGTAACCAGAGGTTCTGCTCAGAACCAGGGTCCCCTTGTAATAAATACAGCTGAAAAGTGTGTAAGGATGTGGGCCTTGCCTTGAAGAGCTCACAGGGGAACTTATTCAGAGTTATTTAATTTTCTCAAAATACCGCCTTTTTTTCTTACTTATAAAAAAATAAAAGACGGTTTAATTTTAATTTTAAAAAAATCACATTGTAAGGCGAGGTTAGAATATTTTGTGAGTGCCTGTTGCCTCAGCAAAACTTCCTGCGGGGATTTTGTGCCTGCTCCGGAGTTTGCTGCCTGGCCGTAGGGCTCCTGGCCGAGGGCTGGCCGGAGGCCGTTTGGACACCTCGTGTTGACTGCTAGCATGTTTTGGCCAGTTCTAAAGGATTTTAGTGCTCAAACCTCATTTCAGTTTCACTAAGAACTGGGCACTTAATTTCCAGGTGCCTTTGAAGATCTCAACCCCAGAGGAGGAAGGCTGTGTTTAACATTATGCAGATAAAGGTGCGGCGTGCTAGTTTTAGATGAATGGTTATGTTCGTGTGGTTTATAAAAAAGGACCTTGATTTGTATAAACCGTCACGTTTCAGTTCTTGCTGTGCACGTTGTTGAAGTGTGGTTGGCGATTTTATTTAAAACAAGGCGATTTTATTTATAACAAAACAGCCTGGCCTGTGTAAGTGTGGCAGTGCCATCTCACTGACCGTTGCTGCCCAGGCCCTTCTCGGGGTGGTGGGGGGTGGCCGAGGGGTGTGGAGCCTGGGAAGTGTGTCCGGGAAGCGCACCCAGGAACTGTGCCCAGGAAGCATGCTCGGGAAACGCACCCGGGATGTGCAACCAGGAAGCATGCTCGGGAAGCGCACCTGGGAAGTGTGCCCGCCGCAGGCATGCGGCATGGGGAGCCACGCAGGTGCTCTCGCTCTGTCCGCATCCTGCGCTTGGTGGGGGACGGAGCTGACCCTGACCCATCGTGCAGGAGCCTTAGAAGGCAGGTGGAGTGGAACAGGCTGAAATCGGAGTGTTCCTGTTGAGAACTGGTAGCTGGCTGATGATGGATTTATCAGTGGTGTTATATCACGGAAAACCTGGAAAAGTTGAAGTGTTGAGTTAGTAAGGACCAGCATTTCCAACAGCGAGCACAGGAGGATATGCAGACTTGTTATCACCTTTGTCACATGCTCTTTTTGGCATGAGGAGGCCACCTGCAGCACTTGCAGATTATGCATGCTGTATATTGATTTTTTTTTTTCTAGATACTTTAAATATGTCAACAATAACTGCACTCATGTAACTTATTACTACAGATGATTGCAAAGAATTTCTTAAGCATTAATTAATTATAACATCCCAATGTGAAAGCCAAATTCTGCATTAGCATGCAATTCCATTAAAATCAGTGGAGCTACTTTTAAACCTACAAGGAACTTGACCTGAAGGTGTATAATGGAGCTTACTGGTTTTTGCAGGAATTGTAGAGAAAGGGAAGGTGAAAGGGATGTGAGGGGTTGGCTGAAGTCGTACAGCAGATCAGAGCTTGGAATAAACTGGAGAATCCTGTCTCTCGTTACAGATGTTTTACTGCTGTCTCACAAGCTCAGATCTATGGTAGGGTTTTCTTACATTTCTGACTATAGTAATTTATTATAAAAACTATTAATTTTTTATTCAAGTTTTGCACAATTCATGGAGCAAACTCTTCAAGCTTTCTGTGGAGGACACACAAGTGTCGCAGCTAAATTCCCATCTCCTTTCTGCATTTAAATCTTCATTCAGTTATATTTGTAGTTTTAAAAGCTCCTTTTCTTAATTGTAACATCCTTGGAAAATGTTCTTTACTTTTTCCTTTCCCAGCAGCTTTTTTTTTTCCTCAAACTTAAAAAAAAAGGGGGGGCTCAACAAATTTTTAACCTCTTTAGATAATGAAATGCAACTATGTCTTTTTATGTTTATGCTTTTTAAAAATAGACCTATATGTGAAAACTGTATTGCCTTCATTCATTGTAAGAATTACCACATAATTACCTTGGTGTCTCAATGAACCTGTGGGATAAGTTTTACCAAATTGGTAAAGTACAGCTGTGGCTTTGTTTAAGAAACCTCTACTAAATAGGTCTGTATGTAAGTTAATTTTCAGTGAACCTAAGAGTAACTTGAGTATTTGGCAGCAGGGAAAAAAACAGTTGCCTGATACTCTGCAGCATGCCTATTGCTCCAAGAGCTGGTCAGGACTTAAACATAATGCTAAAACCTGAGGCTAGAAGGTGGGACCTTTAAACATCCAAAAGGTAGACTTTTTCAGATCAAACAAGGAAAAAGTGCTTCTCCAGAGATGAACCTTAAGGTGAATTATAGCTGGGTATCAAACGGAAAATTGTGCATTTCCCTGGTGTCTTTATAATTTTATTGCAGAATCCAGAGTGATGTCTAATTTAAAATAAGTTGTCCACTTCTTTCCATGGCTTCTCAGAAACATTTTTTTGCCTTTGACTTAAGCTTAGTATTTTCAGGCAGACCAGTTTTGCTATTCATATAGTTTGAGGAGAGGGAGCAGAGGGGGGGCTAAAAATAGAGCTTATAATGGAACCTGGGTATGTTCTTAACCATGGCAAGACACTTATCTGTCCATTATGTTGTTGACTAATGTTAACTTCTGTGCTGCTTTTGTAATGCATTACATTAAGCTAAATGAAGCTATTGTGTGATGTATGAAGATATAGTCACGTAGGTTGCCTGGCTATTTGCTCTTGTTAGTATTGTATGTGATGGACTTTAATAGCTGTGAAGGGCTCCTGGAGTTACTCAGATCAACAGTACATGCTTTTGTGCCTCATCCTGCATTCCTTCTGTGTTCCAGACTTGCACCACCTTCATGGGAAGCTGCAGAAGTGTAGTAACAGAAGCTACCTGGCCAGGCTCATAAATGCTACCTGACCAGATGTTCCCATTGTAGGTCCCCAAGTCATAAGATTTCCTCTTTGATCATTAGGGTGGATCCAGGGATGAGTGTCCACATGGACATGGTGCATGGGAGAGAAGACTTCTGTACGTTCTAACCCTGCAAGCTGTTCCACGGCCCGTGGGGCCTGCCAGAGGTGTGGGCGCTGGCTGGGGGTCGCTCCCCGTGGCTGGGGTCTGCTCTCGCCTCCCCCCAGCTGCCACCCAAGCCGAGAGCCCTCCGCCGGCCTGCCCCTCTCCCCTCGGCTCTGCGAGCAGCGGGGTGAAAGGCATGGCTTGCCTGAACAACTTGTGGAACGTCTGTGTGTAGGTGCTAAAAATCTGTAAACAAGTATTTATGTGAATGCTTCGCTGGCTCCAGGTGGGGTTTGCTGGGAGAGGTGATATCGATACTCTGCTGGCTCAAAACTCCTTCTACTTGTATTCAAATCAAAGTAACACCAGATCTCTCTCACTGTTTTCACGTTAGAAGTAGTGATTTGAGGCTGTTATGTAAGTCATGTTAAGGTATGCATTTTATATGTACAGCTGCGGTCCATGCGTGCAGTATTTTGTTCTGCAACATGCATGTGAAATCTCTCCCTCTTTCTCTCCTCTTGTTTATCGAGGTATGTTATGAAAAGCTGATACCAGCTCTCTGTCAAGGTAGATCGTGATTCGTACCTAGATAAACAAGGTGATTGGAAATTCAGAGATCAGTCTTCCTTTATTCCTCGTGGCACTGCGTGTGTGCTGGGTTACTGACCCTCTGCCCCTGCAGATCGAATCCATACGTTGTGCAGTTTGATACATGCTGTGATGCTGGTAATCCAAAATTTGTTGAATTTTCTAGTTTGCATTTTTTGTTTGGTCTTAAGTTTGCTCTGGTGCTGCAATGGTATATAAATACTTGGGATCCCTTTTCAGGTTTTTTTTTCCCCCCTGAAAACAGTTATTTCTTTAGAAGATTATTTAGAAGATTGAAAAATAAATTTCTTTAATATTTGTGGGCACATTTCTGTTGCTTTCTCAGTGGTGCTTTTTTAATGACAGCATGACTGGTTACTTTTAGAAATCATATGAAAACCAAGTACTCCTCAGCCTGTTGCCAAGCATTGTTCTTCAGTATGTTTACAAGAGGTACTTTTCTCGTTGTTTTTCATGTTAATAACATATTATTTCTGCAGACATGTTAGTAGTTGTTTTCTGCCTTAAGGA
>NC_073734.1:15233228-15238228 GCF_023634155.1 Falco peregrinus
GCTGTGTTCTCTGTCTTTTGGCGCTGAGCAGGAGGCCGTCGCAGAGGGTAGCGGGGGGCGATAAACAGATGAGTCAGCCTTCTGCGTCCAGGTGCCTTACTCATTTCCTAGATGCCATGCTGCAACACATTCAGACATTCATCAAGTTACCAAACACTCTACAACAGCAACAGAAAGTCAATGAAGGTTTATATGTCATTGCTAGTTTCCTGAGTATCCAGGGAGTGATTGACTGCATTCACATTCCCACTGTGGCACCAGTAGATAATGAGATGTATAGGAGCAGGAAGCCTTCCCACAGCATGAACATGCAGGTAGTGCATGGTGCCAGGAACATTATTACTAATGTCCATGCCAAATATCCTGGATCCTCACAAAATGCTTTCATATTTCAATACTGAGCTAGATAGTGAAATTATGGTTGCCTAGATATGGACAGCTGCTTTGGTAAGTATGTTGTAATTTGCAGATTAAATATTTTTTATGTAACTGATAATGGCTTATTAAACAACTTACCATTTCATTAACATATATTCATTGATGTTGCAGGCGATAGCAGCTTTTCTTTGAAGAATGATTTTTTGGGTTGTTTGTTGTTTTTGTTTTTTAGGAATCTGCCAAATTTTAGGGCAAATGAATAGAGTGCAGTGAAGTACCTGGTTGGAAGGACTACATGAAATGGTTTTGAAATTAGTTATTTTAGCTCATATGCATCATGGTGTGTTTCAGATTTTACCTTTGGGCACTACCTTCAGTGTCAAAAAGCCATTGGACAAAGTCAGATGTAGCCTGTAACGGGGCGTTGTGGTGTTTGAGCAGACGGTAAGGTGGACACGCGTTTGCAGCAGTATCTGGGAGGAGTGGGAGAGGGGGGGGAATGAAGTCTTGTTCGTGCAGAGAAACTCAATTGTGTTTCTTCCTGTGAAAAATGACCGTTTTACTGGGGGGGGGGGGGGGGGGGAATCACCAAATAATGTAGAAATTTTGGAGAGAGAGTGCAAATTACAAAGGAGTCAGCTGTAACAAAGCAGAGTGCAGATTGCTAAATGAGCCAGTTGGGAGATACCTTTGATGATGAGGCAGGGTTTGGTGCCTGCACACGGATCTGTGTTGATTTAACTAAACCCCTGGTTTTAAGCCAGTTAACTCTATCTGTTTTCATGGCAATATAGCACAACTTGCATTGTGTTATATCAAAATGGGGCATTCTTGTACTGAAATAAGGTTGGCACTTGGAGCAGTCTAGCTGTAGCTGGTTAGAAATAAGTCTTAACTGGAGAGGCGCAGATGGATGTGCAGTTCGGATCTGAGGAAATGCTCCTGTTGCCGTTGGAAAGGCTGAGCAGTGAACAGGGAAAGGGAGCGACTTTGTACGCTAGGGTTAAACCGGGCAGTTTGTCCGTCCTTGCCCAAGGGTAGAGCCGTGCACAGGAGCTGCCTTTGGTCCTGCCCCGCAGAACTGGCAGAGGGAGAAAGTACCTTGAGAGGGTGCGTCTCCGTCAGCAGTTTGCATCTGGGGTTAGCCGTCATTGTGCTGCTTCCCCTTCTTTAATCGAACTGACGAACTTGCTCTCTAAGTGGTGCTTTCCCTTTCAGCCATGTCCCTTTCTATTTAAACCATAGTATGTTATCCCATGCCAAGAATAGAAGCCCCCATTGGCCAGGGCCAGCTCTTTCCTTTAGGATCACTGTTGTGTTGTTCGCTTACCTGCCTTCTCAAAATGGGGTCAGAAACCTCTGTTGGGGGCGGGGGGGGAATCCTGTGAGCATTGGGACGTGAATGCCTATTCACAAGGTATTGGTGGGACTTGTAGTACAATTTTCTGCCTCAGTTGGTGGCTTCCCTTGGTGGTAAGACCCTAGAAATAAGATACTTCATACATTTTTTTGACTGTAGCCTAAAAGTGATAGAAGAGGTAATACTGATAAAAGCAAAGGACTCTGGTTTTCTTGTGTTTGATGTTTCTTGCTGAGTGTAATGAGGAGTTAATGTCCAAGAAGATTCTCTATAAAAGCCAGCTATGTCCATGGTTGGTTTGAAAAGCAGGAATAGGTGAGGATTGTCCAGATTACTGTGGAGCCGTGCTTGTTTACTACTTGTTTTGGCTCCTATCTCTGCTGAGGAATTCTGGACAGTAGAAACTCAAACGGGAGAAGTTAGTGGTCTGTGCATCTTTCTTCCTTTCAGTATGTGTCATTAAGAAGCTAAACTTTGTAATAAAGAAGTCTGCTTGAAAGAATTGTGCTATGTTGAAGGCACACTTCCGTGATGCATTAGAAGAATAACGTGCACTGTTGCGACAGGAAAAGGCTTCCTTGCCAAATGTACTTGAATTTTATTAAGTCCTACCATCTGCTTTCTTGGTAGTATTCTTCATTTCATGAGAAAAAAAGATCTAGGTGTTTTCCATCTTTCAAATATGCCTTACAATTCCAATTGTTTGTTTTTGTTGCCAATATTCCTTTGTTGATGCTTGTTACTGATACCCAGATCCCTTGAGCTTGTCTGCCTAGCTGTGTCCAAGGAGAACCTCGTTGTTTTCAGTAGCTGTCCTTGTAGCATCAGAGGGATCCATCTGCAGGGAGCTGTAGGTTTGTGGCCTTCTGTTTTGAGCCACTCCCAAGTTTGATACAGGATATTTTCCTCATTTTCCTGGTAGAATCTTCTAGGCCACCAGAGAGGCTCCATTTTGTCCAGGTTGCTTTTTTATGAGGAGATAAAGTATATTGCAAAGACGGCAGATAGCATGCGTTTCCATGAGAGAACACACCGCTCTTCCTTTGTATTAAATGCTTTTTTAATATTTTAGGGCTTGTCTACAGAGAGAGATTATATCATATTATGGTAGGGTGGCAATTTAAAGTAGCAATTTTGAAATGAATTAAATTAATTCAGAATAAAACATTCCTGTTCTGGCACAAATTAATCATAAATAATTAATTACAAATAATTAATGAGGAGTAACTATTCGGTATTTACAAGCCCTTAACAGTGTTAGTTCTCTCTCACCATCTCCGTCAGAGATCTGTTTACTGGCAGCAGCACCTCAAGCTTGTGTGAGAGCAAGTAGAACAAGTGCCAAATGAAGGTACACAGATTTGGGTATCTCTCATAGGTGATTGTTCTCGTACTCGAGGAGGTTGATGTTAGTGTGATTTTGCTCACTTATCGTGTTGGTTTTGCAGAGTCTCCCCATAGCGAATGCTTGTAGTGAATTTATAGAATCATAGAATCATTTAGGTTGGATAAGACCTTTGAGATCATTGAGTCCAACGGACCATCATGTATTTTGCAATACAAAACGGATAATTAATTCTGTGAATGTTTCTGTACTGTCATGAGGGTGTGTTGTGGAGACAGAGCGGGTGCCAGGGTGGTGTCCCCTGCCACCACAGAGCAGAGGGACTTGTGTGGTCGGGCAGCAAGAGTGCCAGCGGTGGCCTTTGCTGTAACTCGTGTCTCGTGGCACAGTGCTTTGAGTATTGCTGTGTGTCCCTCCCCGGTGAGGACAGAGGAAAGCAGCGCCAGTACTAGCAAGTGGGACATTGCATGTGGGAGGTGGAGTTTTAGCCAGGGGGCTGTAAAGAGGTTCAGCAGCCGAACAGAGCTTGCTAGCGTTCGAGTGTGCAGACACGCATGGGCATGGAGGTACCAGACCAAGCGGTTTGTACATGCTCTGCTCCCTGTATGTGTATATATGCATGCGGTGTACTTTGCTAGAGACGTGCATGCATTGGAATGGGTTATACATGCCACTCGGAAAAATACCAGAAGACAATCAACATCCCGACAGTTTGCTGCTTGTTCACCCTTTCCAGACACCCCCCACCCCACCCCCGTGTAATCCCCCTGGCAGTAGAGAAAGGGCTCATACATATCCTCTATTGTTGCTTTATTAAAGATACAATAAACTCTCTCCATGATTTTATCTGTTTGTCGTAATGTCTACCAGCACTGCATTCAGATAGGAACTCATGTGCAGAGCTGGAAATGAAGTATAAACCTGATTCCATTGTTGGGATGTGTTGCCAGCACAGCACTTAACCACCACCCACCACTGACAAACAGTCTGATGGTCACATCTGCACGTCAGTCCCATAAAAGGAAACCCTGAGACTGTCAGAGTGTGAGGCAGAGCATTAGCGATTTCAATTCTGTTTTATTTTCAACTTGAAATGGAGGAAAACAGACAAAAAACAAATAAGAAAGCTAAACAGTTGCATGAGAGCTAGCAATTTGCTGGGCTCCAAGTGACAGACACTGCATTATCATAATTGTCTCTTCTACATGATAGGACAGAAAAATAATAATGTCATTTTATTTATAGCTGGGGTGCCCCCTTTATGAGAGTCATACAAGTTTCTGCCAAGTGGAGTAGGTCAAATGACATCTTTTGATCAGGCCTGTCCAAAGAGATCAAAGATGAATGGCAGGTAATGGATATCCAATGACAAACCAAATCTAAAACAGAAATAAGGCTGCCAGAGTCTGCCAGTTACCCATTAAAGGCTCACCTAACTAAGGCAGGCTGTTTGACATGTTAGCCGACCACCTAAATCAGCCAAGCGTAGGTGCTAAAATTGTGTATTATCATTGGAAATGGCTATTATTTCCTCCGTAACATTTCTGTTAAGGCTTTGTTTGCGTAGAGCTGACCTGCAGTCAGAAGAAGTGGAGTCCTGAGTGAAGAAGCAAAGCCTTCAGGCTCTCAGCAGGTCAGGGCTGCTCATAACCATTATCTAGTTTTAATTGTTTCTTTCTAATAGAGAATTGACATCTTATTTTGATTCTGCAAAAAAGCTGCTTTTATATTCTCTGTGGATAAACTCCTGCATCTTTTTAACATCAGAACATGGGAGACGAAGGTCCGTAAGCCGTATCATTGTGTTCCTCCCGTAACATGGAGAATAATTTGGGCAACGTCCAGGGGGAATTCTGAATGAATCCACTAGGGTTGAGGGTGTTTGTTCAGACTGTTTTGCTAGGTGTGAAGCATCTT